>NC_049218.1:25931287-26206287 GCF_013347855.1 Anguilla anguilla | reverse complement strand
TGATATGGATTTGGATTTGCTCCAAGCTTGTGGGCTCTGTGAAGTGATTCAGGCTTGCGCCCTCTAGGGGTAGATTCAGAGTTTGAGCGCCCTCAAAATCCATGCGTTCAGATGTTGCACCCCTCTGCTTTTAGCAAAGGGGACAATACTCTACTCTCTGTTGCTTTTTTTTTTACTTGGCAACAGGGACGACGCCATAACTGAGATCAGTCTGAAGGCTTTTTCCAGCTCCAGAGACCTGAAACCTGCGATAGACAAGATTGTCCAGAAGGGGGGGCTGTCCAACGTAGGTGAGTGGCAGCTGCTGTCAGTGCTGATGTCATCAACATTCCACCAGGACCGGAATCTGCACTCCCTTCCTTTCTTATGGCCTTTAATTGAACATTTTCTGCAGGTTCATTCCATGACTTTAGTTTAGTGTTCCAAAGTTAATCTACAGAATACAGTGAAAACGGATACGGAAGAAAATCCATACATGATATGACGAACCACGCTCCATATATGTCTGTCATCAGAGGGAAAGGAGTTCCCTCTGATGACAGACATATATGGAGCGTGGTTCGTCATATTATGTATGGATTTTCTTCCGTCAATAAGCAATTCACTGGCCTTTGAAAGCAATGTAACAGCAGGCAATGTGAAAGATTTTCTCAGTGGAAATGCCTGGACCTGCACACTTAGGCATGCGTTCAATTTGTCTTGCCATTTTGCAGGTGTCATCGGCTAATATGCACTCACAGGAAGACAAAGTAGGAGATTACAGAGACAGTGGCGAGCTAGGGCCTCTCCTTATGGATGTGTCTGGAAAACAGGGCCTTTTTGTTTCTCTTCAAATATATGAATGCATATTCGGGAAGCATTTCTGCAGTGTTGCCAGATACTTGTGTAATCTGCTTGTGTAATTCTCTCCAATTGACTTGCATGAACATTGGCAAAATCTCTTCACTAATAAATCAGTCACGGAGTGCCACCCATATTACTTCCGAAACTTCTGCCATGTAATTTAAAAACATAATGGAATTTTCAGACAGTAAAATCCCACATAACCGCCTCCCACACAACGACCTAATAGATTATTCATCGCCCTCGTTTAAATGTTAATGTCAGTTCATAACCGAGACTGACAAAGTGGCAACTTTTACACGACTGCAGGACATCAATGGTACATCCATAACCGCGCTCTTGATGAAAACAAAAACCTTTCCCACCGAATGTGATTGGTTGTCCATGTTACCCCACATTTTGTACACAAATGGGGAGAAGTCTTTTTCTCAAATTCATTTTTTGCATGTCCACATTTTGGAATCATGCCAGCTGCCTGCTTTTTTTATTTTTTCTCTTTAGCCCACTTCCTCTCTGGACCCCCCGAAGTTAAGCGGTAGCTTACTCTATCTAGCGACCCTGTTTCTCTTTCCCAGTAGCTTTCCGCCATGCATGACTTCCTGTTTCTGCTGCCGCTTCGCCCTGCAGGGAAGGCTCTGTACTACATCAACAAGCACTACTTCAGCGACGCCAACGGCAACAGGGGCGGGGCTCCCAACGTGGTGGTGGTGCTGGTGGACGGCTGGCCCACGGACAAGGTGGAGGAGGCCTCCCGATTGGCCAGGGAGTCCGGCATCAACATCTTTTTCGTCACCATCGAGGGTCCGGATGAGAACGAGAAGCAGAACGTGGTGGAGGCCAACTTCGTGGACAAGGTATCGTTCCAGGGGCGTGGCCACTTTGGTTGTCGCCTTGTCGCTTAGTTACTGTAGGGTAGATGAATAAAATGTATGCTACGCAAAGTCACTGTTAATCTCTCACTATATATTAATTTGAAGAATGCAGAATTAGTATTACAGCAGTATGTTTAATCTTTAAAAATATTCATTGTGCTAGCACGTTTGTGTGGTATACGCCTGCGACGCCATGACAATTAACTATGAATGATTTTATGGGTACATTAATAATTCCAATGGAACTTGGAGATGTGAAGAGTATTTTAATATGACCCGCCATTCCTCTCTCTCTCCGCCTCTATCGCTTCCCGCCGTAGGCGGTGTGCCGGACGAACGGGTTCTACTCGCTGCCGGTCTCCAGCTGGTTCGCGCTGCGGAAGGCGGTGCAGCCGCTGGTGAAGCGCGTGTGCGACACGGACCGGCTGGTGTGCAGCAAGACCTGCCTGAACGCCAACGACATCGCCTTCGTCATCGACGGCTCCAGCAGCGTGGGCACCGGGAACTTCCGCACCGTGCTGGAGTTCGTGGCCAACGTGACGCGGGAGTTCGAGATCTCGGACACGGACACGCGCGTGGGCGCGGTCCAGTACACGTACGAGCAGCGGCTGGAGTTCGCCTTCGGCCAGTACGACAGCAAGGCCGAGCTGCTCGACGCCATCAAGCGCATCAACTACTGGAGCGGCGGCACCAGCACGGGCGCCGCCATCACCTACGCCTCCGAGCAGCTCTTCAGCAAGTCCAAGCCCAACAAGCGCAAGATCATGATCGTCATCACCGACGGACGCTCCTACGACGACGTCCGGGCGCCCGCGCTGGCGGTACACCGCACGGGTAAGCTGGGGGGGGGGTGGGCGCCCTTATGACCGCTAATTAGCATAGCATTCCCATGATCCTCGGCGTAAATGACAGAGATGACTCGTTAGCATGGGTGAAGATGAATGAACTGTTCCAGGCTGGGAGGAGGTGGGGGTAAAACTGATGAGTGTAGCAGGGCGGTTCTCTGAGCAGATCTCTCCTCTCTCTTCGTACCCAGGGGTGATCGCCTACTCGGTGGGCATCGCCTGGGCGGCCCAGGACGAGCTGGAGTACATCGCCACCGACCCGGACAAAGAGCACTCCTTCTTCGTGGACGAGTTCGACAGCCTCTATAAGTTCGTGCCCAAGATCATCCACAACATCTGCCAGGAGTTCAACTCACAGCCCCGGAACTGAACAGGGTCCGGGGACTGCCTTCTGCGGGTGGCGGTGTGTGTGTGGGGCGGGGGGACGGGGTCGGTTAGGGGGGTGGGAGTGGGTTGCCATGGTGCTGTACCATCAAGATTTCAAAGGAGAGGTGGTGCTATTTTATTACTGAAGTTCAGTGGGCCAACACCAAGCCTACTGCTCCCTAATTAATATCATTGGCCTCACTTCTGAAACAACGGAGTGGGTTCCAAGGAATTGAGTTGGATTCACTTAAAAGACAAAGGTTGCAGATGTGGATCTAAAACGGAAAGGAAACGCTTTGAAAATAAGCGTGTGATAATCGTGTAAAGTATGAGGCTGCATTCTCCAATGGGCTTCAAGCTGACAGGGAAAGCTGGAAAGCGTTGATGGGGTATTGTAGCCGGGGCAATGCACGGTGCCATTTTGGCCAGGGCCGTTTTCATGTAAAAAGTCCCAACAAATATTTCCTCCAGATATTTTTTAAAAATAATTATAATAAATCTTTGTATATCAATAATACTTTCCTTCTAACAGTTGGAGGGGGCTTCTTTGTCTAACTGAATCTCAGTAAAAGGCAGTTTTAGTCAAGCTTTTAAGAAAATAACAGAATAAGCAGGCAAGAGACTGGAACTTAGTTCAAAAACGAATGGAGAAAGAGCAGGATCTATTGGCTGCAAAGTATCCATCACCGTGGACTTCGAATCTCCCCACCTGGGAAGTCAAGATTTCAGTCGACGTGCTGCTCAGAAAACTTATTATACAGATTACACTATAATCACGAATAGCACTTCTGCTGATGGGTTTGTGTCGAGCAGGGCCCAAATCCATTCCACAGAGAGGATCTGATCCAAAGTGAGCGTGCCCAATTTGTCAGTTTTGTGACAAACAAGGCAAAGCGATCATACCATCTGCTCTTCTGCTACAAGACGGAGAGCAGAAACGCAGAAATAATCCGCTGTAGTATGTTTTTCATAACGCGGCCAATATAACTTCACTTCACGTACATTTGCTGTTCTATAGTTTAGTGAAAAATGCACGAACGAGTGTGTACTGCGATCACAATTAACTGTGCAAGCAAACGGATTGCTTGTGTACGGGGTTTAAACAAGTATGGTCCAATGGGAACAAATCTGCAGTACCATGAACTATAGAACAGAGGGGGACTTCAATAGGGGGTTTCTTACTCATAGAAAAACTATAAACACAAACTTCGTATTTAAACAAAAAATGTTCCTTGCACAAGTGATTTTGGTCTTCTTTCTTTATATCCTGCCTTTTACCCCCATCTGTTGATGAGACAGATGTGCCTCTTTTATGTAGTCAATGTATTTACGTAACATTCCTCTGTTTTTGTTTGTACATATACATCTTCAAAACCTTTTGCTTGTGTTTTTTTTTAAAGATGCTAAACATATTTGATCAATATTTTATTGCAATTTTTAATAAAAGTTTCTGAAAACATTTATGTGCCTTGAAAAGGCAGTTTCAGCAGTGTCATTATTAAAAATACCCCCTCCCAGGCACACACACACACAACCACAGTGTAAATAATGTAAGCATATTTGAAATATAGCTTGTCAAAGTTTATTACTTTGTCATTGATAAATCTTTCACTCACCCATTTGGAAAAAGTATACATCATGAAAAAAACAATAAACTATTATAAGATCTGTACAGGAAAATTAACACGTTTATCAAATACACGCGATCTTTAAGAACTCTTTACATTTGAACTTTATAATAGCAAACGATAACAGGCAGACTTGGCATATCCCCAAACTCTATGTATGTGTATGCGGCTTTTATTTAAAATCCCATTTCTGGAAGGAACGTTGTTAGCATGCGCGGTAATCGGCAAAGCTTCTCGCCGGGCCTTGCGGTGGATTCCAGTCATTCCATTTCAGTTTGCACTCCGAACGCTAGCCGAGGGTTGCGCAGGTCCGCATTTGGAAACGAGGCCCAGACAGTGTTCCTATTTTGTCAAACTGGCACTTCAAGATGAGTCAGGCGGCCACCGCGGAGGCATTCTTGGGGCGTCGTTTCCACAGTTTGTGCCTAAACCAGACCTTAACCTTTCAGTGGCAGGATTTCATTCCTCTGGTCTCTGATCAGCAGGGCGCGCAAACTTCTAACGGACAGCTAGCATCGTGCTGAACGACAGGAAATAACCTGCACAAGATGCACACCTGATGCCACTTCACACCACGTGATGTTACACACACACACACACACACACGTTTGTATTGCTATACTTGTGAGGACTTCCCATTTACTTACATTCATTCCGTAACCTCTAACCCTAACCCCAACCACTACATGCCTAACCTTAACCCTACCCTTAACCTAATTGTAACCCTAACCCAAAGTCCTAACCCTAAAACAGCCTCTTGAACTTGTGGGGACCAGCAAAAGCTGCCCACCTTGTGTAATTTTCCTCATCTTTCTATCCTTGTGGGGACATTTGGTTCTCACAAAGATAGTAATACATGTACACACACACACACAGCACTCACAGTGAGCTCCATACTGTTTGGGACAAATAATGTTTTCTTTCTTGATTTGGCTCAGTTTTATATTTGTAATCAAATAATGCACATGTGGTTTCTCAAGTGCAGATTCTCAACTTTCAGTAAAGGGTATTTTATACATTTTGGTTTCACCATGTAGAAATTACAAGCAGTATTAATGCATAGTCCCCCCATTTCAGGGCACCATAATGTTTGGGACAAATGGCTTCACATGTGTTTCTGATTAGTCAGGTGTGTTGGGGTGTTAAGGTGTGGTTATGGTTTGGGCAAGTATGGTTGCCACATATACTGGCTCATTTGCCTTCATTGATGATGTAACTGCTGATAGCAGCAGCAGAATGAATTATAAAGTGTAGAAGCATTTTATCTGCTTAAGTTCAAGCAAATGCCTCCAGACTCATTGGCCAGCACTTCATCCTTCATACAGTAAGACAATGAAAAAGGGGGGGGGGGGGTATGATAAGTTCTACACAGTGAAACCAAAATGTATAAAAATATAATTTAATAAAATAACCACATGTGAATTGTTTGACTACATAGAGAAAATCAAGAGAAAAGAAAAAGTCTTTGTCCCAAAAGCTCACTGTATATATAGATCATTCCGTAATATAAAACTAAATTTCCCCCCAAATTACTTAAAAATAAGAACTGAAACCCCAGAAACTCATTTAAAGATTTTTTTTTACTATGCATACAAACACACGGTCATCACTTGAGAGACAGGCACACAGACAGTTAAGTGAAGGGCAGACTCTTTAACGCTCCCTGGTCTTCGCATTGTACAAACGATATCTCCTAAAAAATAAACTAACTCTCTGCACACCATCGGTTTTTATGCTTCTACATCAAATAACGAAAAAAGAAAATCTGCAACCATACTGCAAAATACGAGTAGTATCCCAAATATTTAATTATTGAGATTCAAGTAACCACAGAAAAAAAAAAAAAAAAAACAATGTTTTTAAATTTTACATACGGAGCAACATTTAATTGCTACATGTGCTTTCTTTCCTCTGAGGGACAACTCTGAGACTGCGTCTCCTGACCACACCCCTGAGGATGCTACAGTCACACGGGGGGCAACAATGGAACTAAATACTTCCATTTTTCATATTTCCGTAACAAGCAGCAATTAACATCTACAGGCGGTACTACCCATATGTTTAGACAAGCAAAAGAACATAAAGTACAAAAGTTACAAGCGGCTAGTCATTGCATATTTTCAACCAATTTAGAAATGGCACAATAAATACACAGCACTCTGATTTAAGGGTACAGTGCAATAAGTTCTGTAAAAAATCTTTCTCCGACTTTTCTGCCACTCCGGCTGATTCGCGCACCGTGTCCTTGTGGCTAAGGGTTATCTATCAAACGCCACAGGAGACACAGCCATCGCTCTTCTACCACGCATTAAGACGCTATGCTATCAGCTTTCGTCATAGTCGATCTTTTTGGCTTAACTAAGTATCAAGGGAAATAAAATTTATCACTGCAAACCAGCTCTGGCGCAGTTTGTCTAGGGACACGGAAAACTGGCTTTTATATAATTTCTTACCACGAGTACAGTACGTGAAGCACAGTGTACATTACAATGAGTTAAACTAGAGCAGACATGATGCATGTTCGTCTGTGGAATTCTTTTATTTATAAAAGAATTAAACTTCAGCCGGATACTGGACTGAGCTAAATGTTCGACGGCCGCACCTTGACTCGAGTTCACGTTCCGACCTGCGAGCTGTATTATTGCAGTATTTACACACTTGGCCTGGTTTCACGAAACGAGTCCGAGACCCCAGCATATGACGGCAAATAGCAGCAGTGAGAGATGCAGTCATTAGCGTTGATGCACTTCCTGTGAGAAAATGCACTTCCCGTTGTTATTCTGGGAATGGCGGGAGACCAGAGAGGCTCTGAATGTACGATAAGGCGGGCTTCACAATTCCGCTCAGCATCTGGGCCAAAAAAAACTGTTTATGCGATTACCATAGAGTTGGCTACACTTAAAACTAATGAAAGAGGACCAAGTCTTACAGTGAGTCTTTTGGGTTAATCAGGGGCATTTATGAAAACAAGAATACAACAATAGTACTATTTCAACCTTTTCTTTTCAACAATCGTTTTCTCAACTTGCAATATTTCAATACTGGACCCACAAAAAGGTGTGACCGACAATGCAATAGGGAACCTCTAAATTCAAACTGCCAGTTCTCATGTATACTGTAGTACTATAAGGACTGAGATGAATTTCAGTCTGCACTTCCTGTTTCCTGCAGAACCAAAGTGGACATACCACTACCAGCCAGTACACATTCTGAAACATTCAGCCCCTCCCTTCCAGTGGATAGCAACCTTTGGAGTTCTACAGTCTAACTGACATTTAAATGAACTCATACTTAAAATTTAAGACCAAAGCCCGATCACAAATTTTGTACATACAAATTTTGACATATGGTATTTTACGGTACCTGAACTCTCCGCCTTAAATTAAAAATAAAAAAAGCTTGGTAAAAGATTGTTCTGCAGACCCATCCGAAGCGAAGGCACATTTTCATTAAAACTTTTTAAAAGGGAAGCGAAGGCAGCCGTGGGGAGACGGGGGGTCTTGGTGGAGCGAGTGCCCGGCCTGTTCTTCTCTCACCCCAAACCAACTCCAGAGAGGGACAGTCGAACCTCGCCCCGTGCGAGAGAGAGCGAGAGCGCAGCAGCACACCGTCTGAGAGGATCATCCCCATTTCCCATCACCCTCACTTAAGACCAAATCAGAGGAGCCTTCCAGGAAAAGAGAGACAGAGAAAGAGAGAGAGAAAGAGGGAGGGGGAGAAAAAGAGAGAGTGAGAGAGTGAGAGAGCAAGAGACAGAGCAAGAGACAGAGAAACAGGGAGGGATAGAGTGAGAGAGAGAGAGAGAGACAGAAAGACAAAGGGAGATGGAGAGAGACCCCTTGATTAATAGAGAATATCAACAGTCTGTGCCTGTCTTTGGGGGATTGACACTGAGCAACACATCTGGCCATGCCCGGTCACACCCAGGCCAGCCTGGATGGAGGTACCCCTCCCCTCTTGGTTTTACCCACCCTCCACCCGGCCGTCCTGGTCCCTCCCTGAGCTGAGCCTGATCCTCGGCACCGGCACAGCTCGGCAGGCCAGTGGAGAGCAGAGAGGGAAACAGCCCATTGGTGGGAGTGGGGGTCACCTGACCACTTGGCCCCACCCCCTGCCCTGATTCCCCCTCTCTATTGGTCCCCGGCGGTGGCGGCGGCCCGCATCACACGAAGACCTTGGCCAGGGCGTCGGCGCCGGCGCTGGCGATGTAGGCCTTGGTCGGGTGGAACGCCACGTCGTGGATGGACTCCTCAAACTTCTTACGATGCGCGGTGAACTCCTGGATACAGGTCTTTGTCTCCATGTTCCACAGACGAATCGAGCAGTCATGACCTGTAGAGAGAGAGAGAGAGAGAGAGAGGGGGGGGGGGGAGGGGAGGGGGGGTAGAGGGAGAGAGAGAAAGAGAGAGAGAGAGGGAGAGAGAGAAAGAGAGAGAGAGAGAGAGAGGAGTGGGAGGTTGAGAGAAGGGGAAGAAAGAGAAAGGGATAACAGACTTTGTACCGCATGCCTTTGTTTTTTTTTAAATTGTATCTGTAAATATGCAGTCCGGCAGCTTAACTTCTATGACACTTTCCAAGCTCTGCTTTTAGTTTAGGCATGGCCTACAGCGCCCTCTGGACTTCACAGCTGGAACAGTCCTCATCACAAGCACACAGAATCACAGGCTAATGCAGACTGTCTGCTGGAGAGAAAGGAATCGCAGGCTTGGTAGGAAAAGAGCATCAGCGGAGATGGTACTTACTCCCAGACATCAGGTACAGTCCGTTGGGGTCCACGGCTAAGCTAGTGACTGCATCTAAATGTGCGACCATGGAGTGGATGAGCTTTCCTGCACGGAGAAAGGGAAATCAGCCAATGAGTCACGACCAGACAGACAGGAACATGGAGAACAATATGAATCAGTCCATTTGTCCTACCAGCCCCTCAGTGCTGAAATGAGCTTCATGCAGCCATTGTAGCAGCAGAACATTTCACTATGCTCTGTGTTTTCACACTGCATCTTGCTTCCCAGATTCAGGAAGCATCCCATTTCCGAGACACCACAACACCTCAAATTCCAATTGGGTAAACGCCATTTCAAATTCAGTCAATACACACAACAAATTTAAATGCAATCAAATTAACCGAAAGATCACCGTTAAACATTATCAGCGACTTAAAATTGTACATTTCAAATCCTTTTGTGAACCGACTGAATTGAAAATGACTCAAAACCCGACAGCCTGATGTGGTCCCATAAACCTGGAGTGAAGAACTGCCTGAAAGACAGACGGACTTTACGCTTCTCCACGTTGATTAAATATTCCGGTGGCAGGAACGTTGTTATGAAATATGATTAAGAAATGCTTTCCCTGTGACCGTAGAAGACGTTGGTGTGATTTTATTGCAAGCTTGACATTTCATTACATAATTTACAAACAACTCTCTTGCCTCAGTCCTGTTCTAGCAGTCCTTATGATATACACTTTATCCTGCCAGATCACAGCATAAATTCTAAAATAATATGTAAAAAATTTCTTTCCATGGCTTAATAATTATGAATCGTCAACTTCATGAGGTTTCATCCTCCCGTTATAACTGACCCTCTGACGCCCCCTGGTGGAGGTCGCATGGAACAGACGGCGCACCGTACCTGTATTGTTGTCAAAGAACTTGATGTGCCGGTCTTCCTGCGCGGTGATGGTGACAGGGAGCGTGGGATGACTCAGCACTTTATTGATCTGGCAGGGAGAGCCTGCAAGAGAGAGGACCAGAACAATGACCCACAGAGAGAGGGAGGAGCCACCATGACCACAATGACCCACCAAGAGGGGGAGGAGCCACTATCACAACACTGACCCACAGAGAGGGGGAGGAGCTACCATGACAACAATGATCCACAGACAGAGGGAGGAGTCACCATGACAGCAGTGAGCCACAGAGAAGAGGAGGAGCCACCATAATGAGCCTGAAGCCATTATAACTTTGGATTGACCAGATAATGGCCCTGTTGGCCACTGTTTCTGGGGCTTTCTCTGAACACAGGTGGTGGTACTCCCCCAGGGCCTTGGGTGGCGCTGTACCTGGCTCTGCGGCAGACTCCAGGCTCAGGATCAGCTGGCGTGTCTCCATGTTGAAGAGGCCCGTCCGGCCGCTACTGAAGGACGTGACCATGTGGGCTGAGTCGCTGCACACCAGGTCCACCGACGAGGGCGTGCCCAGCTCTGAGAGAGAGAACCAAACACCGTCCTGAAGAAACGTCCTGCCTATCATTCACAACCACTGTCTTTAAACCACAGACATTCATCATGAAGACCGCTTGTCATGTTCTGTGTCACACTTTCAGCAACTGTTTCTGTATAATTATGCAAATAAACCACTTTAAAATATTGTTCACATTAGGTTCACTGTCAATGGCAGGAACTGGAGGAAAAAAAAAAAGAATGCCAAAACCCATGGGGTCAAAATCTACCAAATACCAGAAAGTCCAATGGGCAATGCCAGCACCTACCGAACCTGAACTTGAACCTGAACCTGCCTGTTGAGCCCTGTTCAAAGCAAGTGAGTGCAGTCAGGAGAAGGCAAAGCGGAGGAGGCTGCTGAGTTCAGACAGCTCAGGGAGTGGGTTTTGCTGATGGCCGAGGGGCGGGGCACTCACCCCTGCTCTCATTGAAGACCGCGAGGGCGGGGCCGATGTTGGCGGCATTCCAGAGCTGCACCGTGCCGTCGGCGGAGCAGGACAGGAGGCGCTGGTGAGCGGCGCTGTACACAAGGCCCCACACGGCGTCCGAGTGCCCGCACAGCGCCCCCCGCAGCACGGAGGCCTCTATTACAGGGGCGAGAGAGTGGATTACGCTACTGGATACAGCTAAAGAAAGCAGTGGATACTTGTTGATACTGCATGAAAGGGAAGAAATTAAGCCTAGGTTCACACTTTTATTGTAGTTTCACACTTTTTTAAATTGTAGTTCACACTTTTATTGTAGATATTCAGACAAACAAATGGCTATGCTGACAAAACGTGATCATTAGATATCATTAAATGTTCATAATAACTTCTCAAAGAATTTATTCAGCAGTCAACACACAAAGAAGGCATGTGTTTAACAGGGGCGACATAGCTCAGGAGGTAAGACCGATTGTCTGGCAGCCGGAGGGTTGCCGGTTCAAACCCCGCCCTGGGCATGTCGAAGTGTCCTTGAGCAAGACACCTAACCCCTAACCCCTAACTGCTCTGGCGAATGAGAGGCATCAATTGTAAAGCGCTTTGGATAAAAGCGCTATATAAATGCAGTCCATTTACCATTTACCATTTACACTGAAAAGGTGGCACACGTGCACTTTTCTGAAGCATTGCCAGTGCCGGTGAATGTAATAGGACAGTACACCCTCTTGCCCTGCAGAAAGGGTGGGGCCCTACCGTAGGAATCGTAAGGGTCGATGTTGGGGCTGGGGACGTTCCAGCTCTGAATGGTCCCGTCGACACCTCCACTGAAGCACTGCTCTCCCGAAGCACTCATCACCACACACAGCACAGCGCCCCTACAGGCAGGGAGGACTCAGCATTACTTGTTCGATACCCCATAAACACCACCACTCAAACACTTTTTTCAACATTTAACAGATCCAGGTTCATTAATACTCACTAGGAGTCCTCGATTAAACAATTGGGTTAACTAGATCAGAAAACAATTTTTATCAATAGTATGTTCATTAGATAATACGAGAACCTACATGTAAAAAACTGGAAGAATGAGTAACGGTCACTAAGCTCATCTCAGGCATATCATTTAGCCTGCAGTCAAGAGAGCTTCCAGCATATAAAATATCTCCTGACCGTGCCATGTTACTGCTTAATATCACCGTCGTAGATTTATTTAGCTTTACATTCGCAGATTGAGTACACACACAATTGGAGTTACCCTAGCTACTTTATGGAAGCCTCTGGAAATGATAAGTACTGAAGGACTATACAGAAATGAAAATAAGATTGCAGATGAGTGTGGAAACCAGTGGCACATTAACCCCTTCATTAACCCCTTCACGCAGATGCCAAATCTGGCCAATCCGTCCCCATTTACTGTACTTGGTGTTGTATTTAAGGCTTTATATAGACAAATGACAATGGCATATTCATATTTGGTGCAGTTGTCCTGCATTGTCTACTAATAAAGCTAAAACACAGAGCTTGTTGTTTCCCCTCATAGTTTTGTTTGCAGGAGCACCGAATGTCTGTGTTAAACAATCTCAGGACGCTGGTCTCTTGGCCGCTAGGGAGCGTGCGTATAAGGGTTAAACATGGCTCGGTCGTCGTCATGGTGCGTTGTCGGGCACGGGCTGCAGGACGGTGCTTACTGGTGGGCTCTGAACGTGTAAATGGGCTCCACGTCTAACGCGGCGTTCCTGCAGAGAGAGAAACACGGAGCGTCACGCGGCGCGCATCTGCAGCGCAGCCATCGCAGGGAGCCGCAACGCATTCACTGCGAGCGCATCCTGCCGCAAACACGGCGAAGGCGGCCCAAGTCGGCTCCAACATTCTCTCCAGACACACGCTGGACACGCAATTCTCTCCAGACACACGCTGGACACGCAATTCTCTTCAGACACACGCTGGACACACAATTCTCTCCAGACACACGCTGGACACGCAATTCACTTCAGACACACATTGCACTGACACGTCCGCCCACAGTGTAAGCTCTGTTGATAACATTCACACTGATTCAAAGTCAACAGACCTCTGCACTATGCCACGTGCGTGTGGTAATGTGCTATTTCACACTAAGGCTTTGTTGCGGTCGCAGGTGGTTAAGGCTTTGGCACGGTTGCGGTCAGTTGAGGCTTTGTCCCTTACTTCTTGACGGGCGCGGTCTTGTGCAGGTTCCACATCTTGAGCGTGTGGTCCTCCGACGCGGTGACGAGCACCGGCTCCACCGGGTGGAAGGCCAGGCCGCGGATGGCGTCGAAGTGGCTCCGCAGCGTGAACTTGGGGTTCCAGGTCTTCCTCAGCGCGTCGTTTTTATTGGCGATCTGAGAGCAGGACCAATAGAAACAGACTTCTTACAGACGGAGAATGAAGCAGGCGAATGAGCTACGCTGAGCTTGGGGACGTTACGTAGCCATAACACAACCCCGAGTTCAATTCCATTTTATTTGTATAGCGCTTTTTACAGAGAACTGTCACCAAAATGCTATACAGAGAAGAAGAAAAAAAAGAAAAAAAGAGGGCAAGAAACAGAGTAAATAGAACAAACACCAGGCCTGAACCCCTCAAATAGGAAGCTCCCATAGAGAGAAAAACCACCAAAAGGTGGCAAGAAAAAACTCCATGATAGGAAGAAATCTTAGGAGGAACCCGGCTACAGAGTTGCTACGTGTTATGATTTGCATATGATTCAATATGAAAATACTTTGCTAAAAAATATTCGGACAAGTCACAGCACAGGAAAAAAAAAAAATCGCAATCCACGCCCAGTCACGCACATCCGTCATGCTGCGCTGTCATGCATAGTTTGCAGTATAAGCAGAGTGCAAATTCAACTGCTTTTGGCAAAGAGAGCGCAAACAAGCAGGACCAAAGCTAAATCCATTCAAAGGGCAAGGCAAATATTCAGCTGGTGCAATAAATGCCATTTAAACAGTTGTGGGCTCTCAGACGCAAGGCTAAAGGTCAGAAAGGCTGTTCGTGATCTGAGACCAGCTATGCAGCTACTGCGTTTCTAGACGCTAAACTGAGAGTTACACATTAATTACTCCCCCCCTCCTCAAAAGCATCTTCTATGAATAAGCTTTATAATGCTCCAAACCTGTGGATTCTCTTTTCATACGTTAAGTGGCATTTTAGTACATTGCATTGGGTTTTTGTTCTACAATAATCTATGTTTAGATGCATCTGTACCTATAAAATAAACATTAAATAAATAAATAGCAGAAGTAAAAAAACAAGCAATGAAGAGATGTACATTTTTCATTGCATTCATTTTTTCATCAGCTGGATTAAGGTTAGGTTTAGGCTTCTCCTGAGGAACGGGGGTTTCCATACACAGAGGCGCTTTCTCCCATGATGCACGGGGCCACTCACATCGTAGGCGGGGCTGTCAGCCTCGTTGGCCACCGTCAGACCCGCCAGCTCGCCGAGGCCCATCTCGCTCTCCATGTCCTCTTCCGCGTCCACGGCCATGCCCATGACGAAGGACTTCGCTGGCGACGGGGCGAACATCAGCGCCTCCACTGCAGACATCACAACAACCAATCAGCAGGGCCCAAGAGGGGTGGGGGGCGGGGGGCGGAGCTCGTTATGCCGCGTGTGACGGACAGGCGCGAGACGGGGGGCGGTACCTTCGTCGGGTTGGCCCGGCTCGTGCTCGCTGGCCCAGGAGGTGCCCGGCCGGGCGGGGGGGTTGACGGGCGGCTGCAGGGGGGGCAGGTCCTCGCCGTCCCGCAGAGTGGCCAGCATGTCCTGCAGCTTGGACCGGTTGGGCCCTGCGGACGGGACGGGGGGCAGAGCAAGAGCACGTTAAAATACAGAGCAGAGAGTCAGTCAGCCGTTAAAATAGCAAAACAAGGTGGTGCTGGAACAGAGGAGGAAGCTAGAAGAACAAAAGAGGACAGGAATAAACAGAATGAGTAAATAAGGAGATAACAGAGGAGTTTCAGCTGAAAGCAGAAGAGTCAAACCCTTTGGGGTTGGCAAAGGATTCAAAAGCAGGAAGAATGCGGAGTATGTGAGCGTGTGAGCATGCCCTATGATAAGTACGGGAGTATGTGAGTGTTCTGTAGTAAGTATGTGAGTGTGTCCTGCGGTAAGTATGGGAGTATGTGAGTTTGTTCTGTAGTAAGTATGGGAGTATGTGAGTGTGTTCTGTAGTAAGTATGGGAGTATGTGAGTGTGTCCTGTGGTAAGTATGGGAGTATGTGACTGTGCTCTGTAGTAAGTATGGGAGTATGTGTGTGTGTTCTGAGGTAAGTATGGGAGTATGTGAGTGTGTCCTGTAGTAAGTACAGGGGTATGTGAGTGTGTCCTGTAGTAAGTATGGGAGTATGTGAGTGTGTCCTGTAGTAAGTATGGGAGTATGTGAGTATGTGAGTGTGGCTTGTCCAAGCTCTGAGGGGGGAGTGTTCCAGGACCAGGTGACCATGCTGGATGGAGACAGAGGTGCCAGTGCAGGGAGCCCATCTCACTGTGAACACCCCCATCCCACCTCACCCCCCTCTCAGAGAAAGCACACATCTCAACACTGCATCAGAAGAGAGAAATCAAAGCTACAAAGTGAGGTTTCAAAGGCAAGGCCACTGAGAATGTGCAAAATCGAGAGAAAATGGCCAAGAAAAAGCAAAACTCGAAAAAAGAGATCCAAATGACAAAGCACACAACAGCCAAAAAGACACAACATCACACAGACAGGCGTGTCCAGGAGTCCTAGAAATAGAGCATGCTGGTTAATGTAGGAAACGGTATGTGTAGTTGTACGTTGCTGAAGGCACAGCGGGTGAAATGCAGGAGACCGTGAGATGTCTTCACTCTCAGGTTTAGAGAACAATGGCAAAATGAACTTCATAAAGAAGGCAGAACTTAATCAGAACAGAGTAAGTCCTTAACTGGGCATGAGCAAACCTGCAGGCAATAGGAGTGAGGATGAGATCAGACTAGGCTGTATATGAACATGACAGATGGGCTTGTAACAAGCAGAATGTGACTGTATATATCTGAGGGAAATGCACTGGTATGGTGCGAACGCATGCTAAGTGTCTCATGCACCTGTACAGTCAAATAAGTCTAAGGGACCTGTACTGGCAGTGTGATCATATACTTTTGATGGAATAGTATGACTGTCCTGGCATCCAACTGTGAGTGTGTGGATGTACACATGCACACGCTCACGCGCACGCGCACACGCACACACAAACACACACACAGACACACAGATGAACACATGCACACACGCACGCACGTGCACACACACACAGACACACAGATGAACACATGCACACACGCACGCACGCGCACACACACACACACACACACACAGACACACAGATGAACACACGCATACACGCACGCACGCACGCGCACACAAGCACGCGCACGCGCACACACACACACACACATACGCCGCAGTGGGAGGCATCAGAAGGAGCAGAGGAAGAGGAAATGGTAAGAGAATGCTCATAGCGCTCGATTTCTCCCTCGCTCCCCCCTCAGCGGTCAGTGGGGCTGAGCAGAGGGAGGTGGCGCCGCCCTGGTGGACTTACTCTTCACCCCCTTTTTCCCCTTGCGCTCCTTTCTGTACTGCTCCTTGAGTTTGGTAATCAAGCCCTGGTCCACGTCCCAGGCCCCAGACACGGGGCCCGGCTCGTCCTTCTCTAAACAGGGGAGACAAACCAAGACGCTTCAGTCTCTGCGTCCGTGCGGGGCGAGGTGCCTTTAGCGAACCGCACGCTCTCTCCCCGGCTTGACATCACCATGGATACAGCGCCGTCGCTAGGGCCAACCGCGGATGACCAGGGCGTCCTCAAACAGCCACTGAGGTGGCATCTCAGGGAGGGGGTCTTATTGGAACCCGTGAAACTAGCCTCCTATCGCAGGTGTCCATCTCTTCACCATCAGTTTCATAGGGCAGGGTCAGCCTTATTTGGGCAAGGGAACTGCTGAACCCAGAAACGGCTGATGGTTAGATTAGCGAACAGCGAGTCTTGGAGGGGAAGTGGTGTCTCAAATCTGAAAACAAACCCAGTGTTCTTCTAAACAGAGACCACTGCGCCACACCTCCAAAAGAACAGACTCTAACGAAACTTTTTTTTAAATCTGTAACTGGATAACTTTCAGTAAAGTTGCGTAATCTAGTGCAGAATAAGTCTTCCTTCTCCTTTACAGTGTCGTTGTTGCGACGCCCATTTGTGGAATATTAATGAGCCCAAATGAGGTCTAATCAATTATATTACAGTGTGCTGTGCCGAAGCATAACTGCAAAACAGACGCTACCCTATTAAGCACAGAGAAAATACAATGGCTATTTCTCTTCACAAACTGACATAGTGGAACGGAGGGCTACTTTTGCAGCTAGCGGCACTGGTTAATGTGGGACAGACACAAGACACACTACTATGGGAAAACAAAGGGACAAAACACAGTACAAACTGTAAAAAAGTAAACAAAAATCTCCACAATGTTAAAACACTGGTTTGAACAAACCATGGACCGCTTTCTGAAAAGGAAGAGTGAAGATGTTCAAAACAAAGACTGAGCTGTTTTCATTAGACAATAATCTTAATATTAATCACTAATATTAAAGAAGCACATGCGAGAAACCAACCATCACTTCATTCCATTAAGCAGAAGTGCCATTCTTTCCCCCACAGTGTAACCCATAGTACAATGGAACTGCCGCATGGCAAAAGCAAAATGCTGCAGTTAATGTAACTAAAGGGGAAACTTAAACACAACATTGTGCTTTGGTTTTTTTTGTGCTTAATATGTTTATACGAGTCAAACTGACCTGATCCGACCCTACATAATAGACTACAGTTGGCACAACTGACATCCCCTTCTGCATTGTTATGCGCTGAATATTCTAGCGGGTGGGAAAGTCTTCTCTTGCGTATGTGGCGGGATCAGGGGAGCTCAGGGAGTTCGGGTTCAGAGTGATGCAGTACGGCCAGAGGACCAGGATTGAGCAAGAGAGGCTCTCAAGCTTCGCAACAGTTAAAAGCAGAATTGTTTATCTACGGATCTGCTCGATTACAAACAAAAACCAACGAACAAGAAACCGTCTCCACCTTTTAATGCATTTGCCCTTTGTGGCCAATTTATTTCTGTGCCGCGAAGCCCGCGGAATGCTGTGTGGGCTAACGGAAGAACAACAGTCACTGGGAGTCATTTCAGGCTCCGCATACCGTCAAGATGTCTGAACGCACTGAATTAAAGCGTCCGAGTTAAAATAAAAACAATTTACATTCAAAACAAATATGTCTATGCAGTAGTACTGCATGTGACATTACATTACAGGCATTTAGCAGACGCTCTCATCCAGAGCGACTTACACAACTTTTACATAGCATTTACACTGCATGCATTTATACAGCTGGATATATACTGGAGCAATGCAGGTTAAGGGTCTTGCTCAAGGGTACAACGGCAGTGTCCTACTTGGGAATCGAACCTGTTACCTTTAGGTTACAAGACCAACTCCTTACCCATTATACCACACTGTCGCGTGCTTTACGTGCATTGGTGCGCGTAAAGTTGGTTGCATTTTTACACGCATTAGATCACAATCTGTCTACGGAGACTGAACAGTCTCTCGGTAAGACTCTTCAGAACATCAAACGAGCTGGCAAAGCGTGACCTCTGACCCCAGCGCCCCGGCCGCCTCCCCTCCCGCGGCCCCTGACTCACCCCAGTCCGTGCCGTCCCCCAAGCCCCTGGGATCGGGCGAGCCCTCCGCCTCCTCGGACCCGACCAGGAAGCTGAAGCCCTGCAGCGCCTCCTCGGCGTCGAGGTCGTCGCAGGCGTCCGGCGCGGCGGGGGAGGGCGTGGCCGACGCCGAGGAAGAGGAGGAGGAGGAGGAGGAGGACGCCGGCTTCCTCTTGATCTGCGGGAGAGGAAACGAGGGCGGGCCGTCAGCTTCGTGAAACCGAGGCCGACCGCTCCAAACACAGGGGAGCGCGGGGACGGGCGGTTTCCGACCCTTACTGTTTCCGTGAAGGACCGGTCCCTTCCCTCGCCGTCCTCGTCCTCGTCTTCGTCGCTGAACTCGGCCGCGGCGGTTTCGATGAACCTGAAGGCCTCCAGCACGGAGTCCGAGTCCGACAAGCCCGGTTTCCTAACGACACAGAGGAGGAGGAGGAGGGTGTTGAGCTGTATGTACAGCAGGGCTAGTCACAGGACACCGCAGCACAGAACACGTCCAGTCTGTTCCTTTAACAAGCCGGGTGCTTTAATTACACCCTCTGAGCTCTGTACCTTTAATTAAACACTGCAGTTATCTGTGCTTTCATAGCCTGTGCACTTTTACCCAGAGCTCTGTGCTTTTACAGCCTCTGCACTTTTACCCAGTGCTCTGTGCTTTTATAGCCTGTGCACTTTTACCCAGAGCTCTGTGCTTTTACAGCCTGTGCACTTTTACCCAGAGCTCTGTGCTTTTACAGCCTGTGCACTTTTACCCAGAGCTCTGTGCTTTTATAGCCCTGTGCACTTTTACCCAGAGCTCTGTGCTTTTACAGCCCTGTGCACTTTTACCCAGAGCTCTGTGCTTTTACAGCCTGTGCACTTTTACCCAGAGCTCTGTGCTTTTACAGCCTGTGCACTTTTACCCAGAGCTCTGTGCTTTTACAGCCTCTGCACTTTTACCCAGAGCTCTGTGCTTTTACAGCCCTGTGCACTTTTACCCAGAGCTCTGTGCATTTACAGCCTCTGCACTTTTACCCAGAGCTCTGTGCTTTTACAGCCTGTGCACTTTTACCCAGAGCTCTGTGCTTTTACAGCCCTGTGCACTTTTACCCAGAGCTCTGTGCTTTTATAGCCCTGTGCACTTTTACCCAGAGCTCTGTGCTTTTACAGCCTGTGCACTTTTACCCAGAGCTCTGTGCATTTACAGCCTCTGCACTTTTACCCAGAGCTCTGTGCTTTTACAGCCCTGTGCACTTTTACCCAGAGCTCTGTGCTTTTACAGCCTGTGCACTTTTACCCAGAGCTCTGTGCTTTTATAGCCTGTGCACTTTTACCCAGAGCTCTGTGCTTTTACAGCCTGTGCACTTTTACCCAGAGCTCTGTGCTTTTACAGCCTGTGCACTTTTACCCAGAGCTCTGTGCTTTTATAGCCCTGTGCACTTTTACCCAGAGCTCTGTGCTTTTACAGCCCTGTGCACTTTTACCCAGAGCTCTGTGCTTTTACAGCCTGTGCACTTTTACCCAGAGCCCTGTGCACTTTTACCCAGAGCTCTGTGCTTTTACAGCCCTGTGCACTTTTACCCAGAGCTCTGTGCTTTTACAGCCCTGTGCACTTTTACCCAGAGCCCTGTGCACTTTTACCCAGAGCTCTGTGCTTTTACAGCCTGTGCACTTTTACCCAGAGCCCTGTGCACTTTTACCCTGAGCTCTGTGCTTTTACAGCCTGTGCACTTTTACCCAGAGCTCTGTGCTTTTACAGCCTCTGCACTTTTACCCAGAGCTCTGTGCTTTTACAGCCTGTGCACTTTTACCCAGAGCTCTGTGCTTTTACAGCCTGTGCACTTTTACCCAGAGCTCTGTGCATTTACAGCCTCTGCACTTTTACCCAGAGCTCTGTGCTTTTACAGCCCTGTGCACTTTTACCCAGAGCTCTGTGCTTTTACAGCCTGTGCACTTTTACCCAGAGCTCTGTGCATTTACAGCCTGTGCACTTTTACCCAGAGCTCTGTGCTTTTACAGCCTCTGCACTTTTACCCAGAGCTCTGTGCTTTTACAGCCCTGTGCACCTTTACCCAGAGCTCTGTGTATTTACAGCCTGTGCACTTTTACCCAGAGCTCTGTGCTTTTACAGCCTGTGCACTTTTACCCAGAGCTCTGTGTATTTACAGCCCTGTGCACTTTTACCCAGAGCTCTGTGCATTTACAGCCTGTGCACTTTTACCCAGAGCTCTGTGCTGTACATATGTGCACATTAAACAAGCTGTGCTAAAGGGATTGTACAGAGGCCTGTGATACAGGGCATATAACTCAACTTCCAGGTCAAAGGGTAGATGAACAGGAATCTTCCTGTATGAAGTCCTAGTGGTTCTGAGCTGAACAAGTATCAAAAGTTCAGAAAACATTCTCAGGTCACCAGTAAACCAATATGGAATTCGATTGCCTAATTCTTTTCAGGCTGGTGCCACCTGAGCCAGTGATGCAGAATTTCACAGGAGACTTCTTAGCAGAAGTGTAATCCCACACCACAGACAAACACGATGTGAATCAGGCCCATTTACTCCAACTGAAACCTGAAGTGTTCCCTTTTCATTCGCATAAGCCGCGTTTCCACCGCAGGAACTATACCCCGGAACTAGGAACCTTTTGAGGAACTCAGTGCGTTTCCACCGCAGGAACTAGGGTCTAAATTTAGTTCTGGGGGCTTTGTTTTACCCCCCAAAACGTTCCTGCTCGGGGGGTAGTACTTTCCGAAAGTACAGGAACCTTTTGGGTGGAGCTTGCAGCGCTGAACATTTCTGATTGGTCGAGTACTCGTAGCATTTGTGTTGTATTTATTTTCCGCCATTACCCGCCATGTTTGAAAATATGCAGCGGCAAACCAATTTATTTTCATAATAACTTCAAATCAAACTTGTATGTTATGCGGCGCAGTAGCCTACTTTTGCTTATAGCCTGTCAACGTCTTGGAATTATAACGTGTGCTCTTCTGTTCTTTTCTTGCTTTAGTATTCGTTTTATAAAATGCTAAGCATTCGTGCTGGGACAGCATATTACGTAGGCTACCAAAACATTCAAACGGATTAATTCGGTTGCTGAATATTTTCTTCCGGATTTTCTTTGTTAGCCCGTTGTAATTGACTCAAAACGTTTGATACAGTTATGTGAGGTATGCGGTAGTTCTGCATAATTAACATTGGTGATACAGTACAAGCAAACTGGAAATCACCTTCCGCACTTTTTATCCGGGTAAAATAACAGGTTAATTCTAGTAATCTTCCCTTTAGCTTTTTCAGACTGCCGTAATTTTACTCAATTTTACTGCCATTTTTCAATTCCACGAAAAGACCAGGAAGACTATGGACTCATTTATGGTGCATGGTTCGCATCTGGAGGGCACACTTCGCTGCTCGGCTAGCAGTAACTTCGAAGGAAAGCAAACGGTGGCTGTACCACTACTAATTTACATTTTCACGCAAGTCCGAGTTTTCGTTCTATTCTTGTCATTTTGCGATTAGCCTATATGGAATTGACGACGAGAAAGTAATAAAACAGCAAATTGTTTACAACGTGTGCATGTTTTCTGCTGTTAATGAATGTGTTTGAGAGGATATATGAAAATCAATAAATACAAAAGTAACCATATATAGTCATTGTTGGTAACCCGTTGTATATAAGTGGAATAAACCCCTCCGGGCTGTCCCGGTTATTAGAAAATAATGTAGGCTACTTCGGTGGTAGTATGGGGTTGCAGAAGAAATCATATGACAGATGGACCGACGACAAACGTCAGTGGGCTAATTTGCCTAATCTTCGCGGTACTTTAGACCCCGGTGGAAACGCAGACAACCATTGGCTGAAGGAACCTTTTAGTTCCTGGTAAAGTAGTTCCTGGGACTGAAAGTTCCGGGTAATTTTGGTGGAAACGCGGCTATAGACTGCCACTTCGTCGTCTCAGAACATTTTCTACCACGCTCATCTTGTTCCCGCGCCTGGCAGTCAATTACTGTCCTTTTCTTTTTTCAAAGAAATGGATCCATCCCATAATCACAAGTGAAGTGATTCGACTCGGGCGCAGTTGACTATCAGCGAGCTCAGAAAACGTGAACAGGAACCACCGCCAGTATGTACATGCTGTCTGACCACAGGAACACTGAGAGGCCATTTGGGTTTGGTTTTGACAGAGGGAGTCCTAGAGATGTTACGATCTTGCACACAGCGGCGAGGGGTAGCACTAGATCGAACAAAGCAGAGCTGGTAAAGAGGCTAATACTTTTCTACAGTACTGTATTTTCTACGGTGTTTTGATTCTACTGTATTTATGTACAGTTTAAACTCCATGGACATCTGCCAAGCTAAACGCATGTGTGTGTGTGTGTGTGTGTGTGAGAAAGGTTTCCTAACACAGGGGGTCCGTTTATTGTGTTCCCAGACAACGCGGGACTGCGTTCCGTGCCCTGTGCATTATGGGTAAGGAACACCGCGGCTCACCCGATGGTGTCGCCGGCTTGCAGGGCGGGCTCGGTGCCGTTGACCATGGGCTCCGGGTTCCTGCTGGAGGGCCGGTCCCCCCCCTGTCCGGTCAGGCCCAGAAGGGTGCGGACGCGCTGGGACTTCACGTCCAGGATGGTGTCCGTGTAGCCCACCTCCTGCAGGTACCTGGCCAGGGGAGAGGAGACAGGAGGGGCTCAGTGCCATGCGTTTCTCTGCTGCCTCTGAGGAGTAACCCCCATGCTGTCCCAAGCTGTGCCTCAAAGACTGCAGGTTCAAATCTCAGGTATGGCACAGCCATTGTGCCTGTGTAACATGTCGGGATGACATGTAAAACTTGTTATGCATGATAATATTCAAAATCACGTTCATATCTCTTGAGCTCAGCAAAGTTCAGTAAAATGACAGAATGATTCTCGTACATACTTCTGAAAAAGGACAAAGAATAAACATTCATGTACAAACAGTGACAAAACAAACAAAAAATACCACATGCAGAATATCTGTAAGCATGTTCTTCAGCGCTAAAACCCAGAAGGCCCGTTTTACGCAGCGCAGCCTCAGGACAGGCAGTGAGAAAACATAAGATGACCTTGCTTACAGACACTGGGGCCTGCAGGGGGAGGCTTTCAGCAATATAAAGTTGATATAAAAAGCGCTTCAAATCAACGGATTATTGCAATTACACTTTTGACCACAGGAGGGTACCCTTTTCCATCTTTCTCAATTCACTCCCTTGGCCCTGTAATCCAGTGGCCTGAATCCTGAATCATCACATCTGGTATAAAAAAACAACAGCGTAGCAGAGGGCAGAACAGATTCCCTGCAGCCAAAATACCATGCGTCGAAATGCGGCCGTGTCTGTCTGTTACAGTACAGATATGTCCTGATGAACGTTTGTGTGTGAGTGTATATGTGTGTGTGTATGGTGTGTGTGTGTGCGTCTGTGTGTAAGCGTATGTGTGTGGCGTGTGATGTATACTTTTTACAGTGTATTTTTTTGTGCATATATTGGGGGGGGGGGGTCAACAAATGGTGTGTCAGTATGTGTGTGTGTGTGTGACTGCATGTGTGTTTATGCATGCGTATGCATAGGCTATTTTCTGAGAGTGTATCCATGTATGTATACTGCAGGCATTCACTATGCATATCAGGCAATTCCCTTTATTTGAACTGTATTTCTTGTCACTAGTTGATTTCTGCTTTTCCATGAATTTGGAAACTTGGTTGGAGTGCGTATTTCTGCAATCATGTCAAACAGGTTGGCAT
Source organism: Anguilla anguilla (assembly GCF_013347855.1). Classification (NCBI taxonomy): domain Eukaryota; kingdom Metazoa; phylum Chordata; class Actinopteri; order Anguilliformes; family Anguillidae; genus Anguilla; species Anguilla anguilla. Next base: position 26,181,607 of record NC_049218.1, on the reverse strand, counting down.
GGGCATCGACTAGTACGGCCATATCTTTGTGACCGATTCCAACCCCAGAGTCCCCATGTTGTGCTCCCCAAATTCGATGACTTCATGGCTTAGCACAGTTTTCCTTCCTACATAGGGGGCGGAGTCGGCAGTACTCACTGTCGGAGGAGCTGTCGCCCCCGTTTCCAGGGCAACTGGTGGTTCTGCAGGCCCGGACCCTCCTTCTCATTCTCGTTCACATCGTCTGACAGGAAGGAAGGGACAACAAGGAACAGGAAATCATTCATTTACACACTACATCACATTTATTACGTGACTTTTTTCAAATAGAAGCTGTAATTCCCAATAAAGATGTTTATAAAAGCATTCACAGCCACTGCATACTGTACATACATGTCCTTTTCTAAAAAAAGGTTCTGTTGAATCTTAATGACTTGTTTAAACAGATTACTGCAGGTAATCCAGGCCACCAAGATTAAGAGCATGTGCAGGAGTAAACCTAACTGATTATATACTGAGGAGATGCACAGACATATATACAGGGTTCCTTGTTGCAAAGCTTTATTTTTCCCCATCACTCCCCTATAGCTCCTCAGCTGTGCTGTAAATGATTCATGCAGATGGAGGTATACGACGCTGTGAGACTGGCTTTCCCTGGCCCTGTCACGCCCAGTCGGCAAATGTCAGCTGTGGGTAGGGGAGGTCGAGCGAACTTACCCGAGTCATAGCTGGGAGGCTTCACCTCCCCCTGATTCAGCTCCGTGCCGTATCTTAATTTATGGTACTTTGCTCTGCAAGAGTGAAGGAGAGAGGGGGGTGTGGAGAGAGAGAAAGGGAGAGGGAGAGTTAATGGTGAGATTCTCACACACAGAGAACTTTACACCCCTTTAACACGGTTACAATCTCAGCTGCTGAGTCTCTTAACAGCATCTGCGAAATGACAGTAAAGGTCAAGCAGCAAGGCAAACAAAGACATCAGCAGATCTCCAGAAGAGCATGACCACGTACAAGCTTGTGTAGGGGGAGGGGGAAAAAAACCATTTCCCTTATCCATTGGTGACGAATGGCCTGTTGATGACGTCATAATAAGAGCTGAAGGAAATGGGAGAAAGTGGTTTACACACGGTCATAAAATCAATGTGTTCACGCCGATTTTCTGGTCATAAACTCAAAAGGCCGCCCCCCCACCCCCCAGAACATTAAGGGCTCTGTAGTGCATCTCTCCATGGCTGCGTTTTTACACTCCAAGCCATCCTCATCCTCATTAGAGCAGCCAACACGCCGTACGTTACAGACGACTGCAGGCAGCACTTCGGCGACGCCACAGCAACGCTACCGAACGGTCAGCTCCTCACACAGGAAAGCAGGGGAGCCCTTCACAGCCCGTTAGCCGTTAGCACGTGACATCACTCGCAGCTAATGGCGTTTCACTCAAGGCGGTCTCTGTCCCCCGGTCACCACGGCAACACACGGACACGGCTAGAGACCGGAAGCTGGGAGCGTTCCAACAGCCCGGGGGCGGAGGGAGCGGAGAGAGAGAGAGGAGGACCGCCGTCGGAATAACGATTAGGCCTCTCATCCCGGCATCCTGCTCTCCTCTTATCCACTCCTCCTCTTTCTCCTCCTTCTCTCTCCCCCCCATCCCTTATTCTGGCACAGCAGAGGGGGTGATCGCCAGGTCAGAGGAGAAAACTGTGCAGGCAGCATCATGCTGTGTTCTAACTCACCCCCCCCCCTTATTTTTCTTTCTTTCTTTCAAACAGGAACTCTGTCCACCTACGTGGAATCTCATTCAGAATAAGAGCGTGTGAATCAGTGCTTCTGTGTACACTGACCTGGTGTCACGGTTCTGCTTATTGCTAGCCTGTTCCCGCTGCACTGAGGAGGTTCCACTCCCTTCCACTCCCTTCCCCCCGGCCGTCAGTGATGTCATCATGCCCCCTCACTCCCTCCCAAGTGTGAAGGAGGCTTGAGCATTACAGTTCCCACTGAAACCCAACCCAAAGCCCCGAAACTGCGGTATAAATAATTGCACACCTCCGCTGGAAATAGAAGGGTGACCTTGCCGTTTTTTGACTGCGCCAAGTTCCCCCGCAGCTTGGAGATCCAGGGGCAGCTTTTTAACCACCCGCCCCCCCCCCCCCCACTCCAAGGGAAAAGTGCAGCGTCACCGGTATCACTTTACAGGCACAGAGCAGATGGGCTGGGAGAGCCACTGTGCTATGCTAACCTACAGCTCACCACAGGGCCTACTGCTCACCATCAGCAACAACAACCCTAACCCTATAGCTCACCACAGGGCCTACTGTTCACCATCAGCAACAACAACCCTAACCCTACACACCACAGGGTCTACTGCTCACCATCAGCAACAACAACCCTAACCCTACAGCTCACCACAGGGCCTACAGCTCTCCATTAGCAACAACAACCTTAACCCTATAGCTCACCACAGGGCCTACTGTTCACCATCAGCAACAACAACCCTAACCCTACACACCACAGGGTCTACTGCTCACCATCAACAACAACAACCCTAACCCTACAGCTCACCACAGGGCCTACAGCTCTCCATTAGCAACAACAACCCTAACCCTACAGCACACCACAGGGCCTACTGCTCACCATCAGCAACAACCAGCCTAACCCTACACAACCACAGGGCCTACTGGTAACCATCAGCAACCCTTACCCAAACCCTACAGCTCACCACAGAGCCTACTGCTCTCCATTAGCAACAATAACCCTAACCCTACAGCACACCACAGGGTCTACTGCTAACCATCAGCAACCCTAACCCTAACCCTACAGCAACAATTATAACTTTAAACTGGACTTTCTCCCAGCAGCCAATAAGCAGCAAAATGACAGGCTTGGCAGTTTGTATTTGTAAGGCTGGATTTTAAATCTGTGAATCTAAATAATTAATGAATTCCTTAACATGTTTTGCTGAAGTATATCTTTATCATGGAACTGACATCTGAAAGATCAAAGATTTGTAGTAAAAGGAGAAAAAAAAACATCTTCATGTACATTGTCTGAGAAAGCTTGTCAAAGTACTACATTTCCCAAAATGCCTCCCCGATTGATGCCAAGTTACTTCCTGGTACATGACTTACCTCTCCTGTTTGAGGGCATACTCCAGCATCTTGATCCTCCTCACAAGGTCCTTCTTCAGGTTCTCCTGGCCCCGGCGTTCCCCCTGCAGGAAGGCGATCTGCGCCTGTGGAGACAGAGAGAGTCGGCCGTTACCGCAAAACCGCTACGCTCAACCCGCCATCTGCTCCCAGACACCCGCCAGCGCGCTCACGGTCCCCTCAGTCCAGGAAGGAAGAGCTGACTCCAAGCCATCTCCCTGGGACGAAACAGTCTACGCTGAACTAGTTCTTATTTTTATTTGGCTACTTTATTTTCACACAACATTAAAAAAAATTAATGGCTGGTATCATGAAGATCAGTTGTTTTCCATTTATCTGTGAGCCCACTACCAAAAAACACAAAGCAACGTGAGACAAAATGACATCTCAGGAACCCTTTCCATAATGCCCTTAAGGCAGTGCTTCCCGTAGCAGGTTAAACCTCAGGAAAAGGCCACATTTCCTCTCTCAGGCTATAAGCAATCTCAGCTCATTTCCTGGAAATGCCGCAGCATTATGGGATGGACTGTTGCAGTGCGTGACTGCAGCTGAGCTGAGCTACGAGGCAGACTTCTTCTGCCGTACCGTCCGCACCGGCAGAAACAGGGGCTGCAGCGCAGGGTAATCACCAGCAGGGGGAGCACAGGAACCCCCCCCTTATCCCTGACCCCTCCACCTGGTACCCATCTTTATGGCACACAGACCTACAGACCACCATCTCCAATCTCCACCTTCAGGTATTCCTCAAACGACAGAGCTGACAGCAGGGGGCGCCGCCGCTCTCTGGAGTGTTATAGCAGAAGGAATGTCAGCTGGGGCCAACTCAGGGCACCTGGGCTCACACAGAGACGGGTGAAGTGCACTGAATTGCCAAAGCAGTTGCAAGAAGTGGGAGGTTTCCAGGGCAACACTGTCACGGCAACACGGATATGAAATGGCTTTGAGGCATAAAGACATAAAAAAAAGTCGCATAAAGTATCTGTATCTCTCTCTCTTTCTGGCTGCGTGCAGTTTATTCGTGCATTGTGCTCAACACTGCATATTTGACAAATCGTAGAAGGAGAGAAGCGTTCAAAAGACCTCTCTCTGGAGGATAATGTGTCAATAAAGCTTTAGACTGCATGGAAGGTGGACCTATGAATTAAGTACAAAATAGTGTGTGACCAGCTTAAGTTAAAAGTTAATAAATAAATAAAGCAAGCAGAGACGGAAAAATGGATGGATTTTCTTACAGAAATCACAATGACAGCATGACTCACCGCAGAAAGACAATGGGCTGGCACATCACAGCTCCTTGGCACACAGCTCCAGCCTGCACTCTGATTGGCCGAGAGCATCGGCTAAAAACAAGGCTGAAGTGCAGTCACTTGGAAAGAGCACTCAGCCCTGATAACCTCCTCTAATGCGAGAGCCTCTGTACCTGCAGCAGTGCAGCTGACAAACTGGGACAGACCTTATGCAACAGGACATGGTCAGCTCCAGCTGTGTGCCTGGGGAGTCTGGTACTCTTCAGTCATGTGATTTTTCTGCGATGTGTTAATCTATCATAATAATAATGATGATAATAATAATAATAATAATAATATAACATTAAACTCTATCAATCAACGCAGTTCTTTGAAGATACTGATACAAAAAGGGAAAAAAAAACTCATGTACTGAAATTCACTGTAAAATGTATCTTGAATCATTGTTCTCAACGGCTGAAATTAAATATTTTCTCTGTTCAGAACACCTAGGTCAGTGGAGCATTACTGGACCAATCATTTCTTCCTGATAACAAAAAATCACATTTCCCTGTGTTATGCTTTTCATTATTAATAATTTACTATTACATCCAGTATGCACAAATCTTAGTCTCAGTGTTATTGTTTCTTCTGTTTATTTACTGAAGCTGGGCTTAAATAAACAAAAGACTGATTTGAACAGGTGACTGCAGTTGCTTTACAATATCACTTCCCTTATCGCAACACTTCCCGGCATACTATACAGAAAAGTCTGGAAGTTCATTCTGTGCTTCAATTCTGTGTTAAGCTACCAGACATGTAAATGCCTATGTCACAGAGAGGGAGAATTTTAAAAATGCCCTGAAGTCTGGCCTGGTCAAAGACCTTCCTGAAGTATGAGAAAACCACACAATAAAATAAGTTGTGAGTGAGGTCACCAAACCACACAGGAATGTGCTGTTGGCTCGGATCTGCTTATCGACTACAGGCGCCAGCTCTTCTTAGTTACCTTGTAAAACGACTGCGCTCGGTCATTAAAGTGCAGTCAGTTAACTACATTCTGGATAACGCGCAGTGCATCATAGCTGACATAATGATCCATCGTATCGTAGGCTAATGGGCCGTTAGCTTTGCTATCTCCAAAAAAAAACATTCTAGATAATAAATTTAAAACAACCGTACAGTTCAGATGTATCTTTATTAAGCCAGCTAAAATAAGTAGAATATTTGTCATATTTGTCGTTTTTCATATATGAAGGACAGACAGCATTTTAGGGAGGATTTTCTTTTTGGTGGGGTTGTAAGGGGGGAGGGGGGGCGGGGGACTGAAGGAGGTGAGTGGCTGGGGGATGGTGGGGGTGCAGGTTTCTTTTGGCCCAGCACTAAGACAGCTGATTTCTACTTATCAATGTCTCGATTGAAGACCATTAGATTAGTTTGATAAGTCTGGTGTGCAAGACAAACGGGCGCTAGCGTGCGCCCTTGGTAACGGGACAGCCCCGGAGCGGACGAGGCGCTGCTGGTTTCTGAATAAGCGTTTCGCGCAGGCAGCTCTGGGAAGAGGGGCATGCCAGGATTACTGCGGCAGGACAAAACATCTCCCCAATCGCCGGCTGCCTTCCATGGAAAAGAAAAGCCATAAAACGTGAGCACCTCTGCTCAATTTGGATATGCAACACCCCCCCCTCCCCATCCCCACCCTCCTGGCCCATACCCCACAGGGACGAGCCAGAACACCTGACAGGAGGATTTACCCCCTTCCCCTTTCCCGCCCCCGCCCCCGCCCCCGCCCCCGCCCATCCAGCAGGAGATTCGGTGAGAACCACAGGCATGTTCTGCGTTTTTTTCACCGGTCGGCTCAACGCAAACGAGCCCAGCAGAGACGGGGGGGGGGGGGGGGGGGGCATCCCACAGGAATCCGGAGGAAAGCTGCCAGTCTCCAAAAACAAGAATTCCACCAATTCTGCATTCCTGCTGTCGGTCCCTATGAAAGCCCGGGCCCACTGACAATCGCCCCTGCATGCTAGAAATGCGGCCAGTTTTAACCACACGGCCGACCAAATACCTTAGAGCTGTGTGTTTGAGGCACTGACTGCTGTGTTTGTAATCAGTGTTTGTGCTTGCAGCTTGCAGTGTCTCCTCCTAGTTTGTGCAGATTTGTGAGATTCCAAATGGAAAAAAAGTTGCATGCTTGTGGTGTTACCACAAGATGCATTAATAAATCTACATCTAGTTGCTTGCGTAGTAGTATTGCGAGATACACTCTTAATTGTGCAGAAGTTACTTGTTTGCGACACACAGAAATGCCTTCACAAAGCTACATGTTTCTGAAGGCTATACTTTGATTTTTTATGAAAAAAGATGATGACACAGTCAGGGCTGACCAGTATGTTACAATCAGTGTGTGATGAGCTTACCCTAGCTGATCAGTGCATTACTATATTACCCTGGCTGATCAATGTGTGAGGATCTTACCCTAGCTGATCAGTGCTGATCAGTGCATTACTATATTACCCTGGCTGATCAATGTGTGAGGATCTTACCCTAGCTGATCAGTGCTGATCAGTGCATTACTATCTTACCCTGGCTGATCAATGTGTGAGGATCTTACCCTAGCTGATCAGTGCTGATCAGTGCTGATCAGTGCATTACTATCTTACCCTGGCTGATCAATGTGTGAGGATCTTACCCTAGCTGATCAGTGCTGATCAGTGCTGATCAGTGCATTGCTATCTTACCCTGGCTGATCAATGTGTGAGGATCTTACCCTAGCTGATCAGTGCTGATCAGTGCATTACTATCTTACCCTGGCCGATCAATGTGTTAGGATCTTACCCTAGCTGACCAGTGCTGATCAGTGCATTACTATTTTACCCTGGCTGATCAATGTGCGAGGATCTTACCCTAGCTGATCAGTGCTGATCAGTGCATTACTATCTTACCCTGGCTGATCAGTGCTGATCAGTGCATTACTATCTTACACTGGCTGATCAGTGCATTAGAAGCTTACCCTGGAGAGGAAAGTGACCCATTCTCTTTAGTTTGGCTCAGTTTTTTTCCCCTGCTGGTCAGGGCATAAGAGCGCATTGTGCCTTCATGCCTCTGCCCCTGTGCAGAGTCTGCAAGCCGACATTCCCGGCATTCCCGGGAATCATTACGCTCCCTCCCCGGCATTTCGATTCCGCCCGGCGTCGCGTCAGCGCGCGGCTCAGCTCTCACGTCGCGGCCCATCCTCGCACTCGATGCCGCCCACGCACGAGCCCGCAGATCCTACAAAGAAATCCGCTCTCTCTCTCTCTCTGTGCTTTTCCCCAGTTATGGGCACACGATTATACTAATGAGTCACGTAACATACCAGACCAGCAGAGCTGCAGGTTTGGTCTAGATACTAAACGACAGTGACCAAGTGGGGAGAGGGAAGATGGCCAGGGGCCATTCCACACAACCATGAGGGGAAACGGCAGTAACAGACCCAGAGTTCCCCTGCTACCGCATTCTACTGTCAGCAGGCCGGTCAGGACCCTAGATTACATCCAGTTTTATCTCAGTTTGTCCTCTGTCCACTTTCTTTTCTAGTGCATACATGAGACCCAGACTGAATTGCAACAGAGTGCTGAGAAGCTGGACTTCGCCAGACACAGGGGAATGCGAGGGTTTATCTGCTCCATGACGCCATGTGGTCATGTTTGGGTTTTCCCAGGAATTTCGGAGAGGCGGCTATTTTTACGTTCGCTGCTAGACCGCGCTTCTCCACCGGGGGCGCCTAGCGACAGAACCAGAGATCCACCAACGACCCAGTTTCCCCTGCGCTGCAATGACAGGCCAGCCCCAGTATTGTGAGTGAAGGTGAGACCATCTGAGAGACTGGGAGGGGGGCACAAGCTGAGCTCTGCCAGTTTGGTCCAGGAAGTGCTCAGAGGAAAAACTCCTCATGAATAAAACCTCACGGCATGGACACGGCATCTTTCAGCAACAGCCTACCAAGGGAATAGGCTCTATGCCTGTGCACTTACTTTTCCACAGCAGCCAATCAGCTTCTGACAATGCAAAAGAGCCTCCAATCAGATCCCCCCCACCCCCTCTCTCTCACAGGCCACACGACAAACACACTAATGCACTGTATGGATGTTTTCAACGATATTCGTCTTTCACCGGGGTGTTTTGGATTCGTCTGGCCGATTCGTTTGCGCACCTGGTACAGAGGCCTGACTTCCTGCGGTTTGAGAGAACGTTCCAGAAGCTTGGCCAGTGCCATGCTGAACACCCAGCTCCGCTTAGCCTACTACAGGAGAGTCAGCGCTAAGGCTGCCTCTCCAACAACGAGTTTGCTTCAGGAAGCTATTTCACTCAACCACTCTCATATTAGAGCATTCAAAGATCAATGCAGGAGAAATGCCAGGAGCTAAAAGAGCCAACAATCCAATATGAACTCAAAATCATACAGTTATATTTCAAGGCCTGGGACGATAATGATGTGAATCGCATGATTTCTATGAGCCCAACTCAATTTAGAGTAATCCAATAAACATTTGAGCTATTTCCTATTGACTGAACTGCCATGCTCAAACACGGTTGAGATCAGACTGATGAAACCTGAGTGGATTCACAGGCAGAACAGAGTGAGAAACGGATAAAAGCGGTATCTGGCAGGAGCTCAGCACAACGCATTTTCAGTGTAAATCGGGCCAAAGCGATAACGAATGCACCACCCCCCGCCGGTTTGTTATTATTTCATGGTCTATAAACACGAGGCAGAGCATGCAGGGACCACAGATCCCAGACACACCACATTCCACCTGTGCACCGTAACAGAGGAACTTCCCTTCAGGTATCCACGGTAACAACCTGAGCACTGTAACAAGGTGCAGTGACCTGCACTAACAACCGCCATCCCAGTATCCATGGTAACAACCTGTGCACTGTAACCAGGGACAGTGGCCGACGCTAACAACTGCCATCCCAGTATCCATGGCAACAACCTGTGCACGGTAACAGGGCACAGTAAGACATTCTTTACCTGTGCCCACGTTTCACTCATAGTGCGAACACTGCAGATCTTCTCAAACAGATGTAGTCTGGTCCAACCGCTGCATCTCCAATGCCTTGCTTATGGTCGTACTCACCCAGCATCCTGACAAGTTCATATATGCTGTGAAGCTCCCTTTGTTGGAAAGCATTTGGACTTCAGACCATGAAGTAGCAGATTCAAATGGCCAGAAATAAATCCTGCTGCTTAAAAGGCTGTGCAGAAGAAGTTGTGTTGATCTGGGCACGCAACTAAATACCATAATGTAGGGTAATGAGCACTTCAGTGGAAGCGGATGCAATAATTACATCAGAATGTCTGCTTGTATGAATCAGACGAGTCTCAGACAACACATTTGCCCATGGAATAGCGGTTGAGGGTTAACCGCCTGCACCATTTTGGTTGAGATGCCACCCTTGCCTCGATTTTCAGACAGGAAAACCCTGGCAGGGTTTAAGAACTGCCTCTGAGGGAGGTGGTGATGAATATATTCAGACTGTCTGCTCCCTCTTCCCCCACCCGCACTGCCCCCCCCCCCCTTTTTTGCTGTAGAGCGAGCCCAGTACACTGTAAAAATACTGAGGAGCTTATTGCTAACTGGGTGACACATACCTCCCTTCACCAGCATGGGGCCGGGCCGGGCCAGAGGAAGCCGGAACCCAGCCCTGGCAGCGCCGCCCTGCTGGGGAGGCCTGTCGCCGGGGCGGTAGAGAAACACCAAAAACACTGAGCGCCAACGGCACCGGACGTCCCAGCCGGTCTGATGGGCTGCTGTTTCGGAGCGGCAGAGTGCCCTGTGGCTAACCTACTCCCCCCCCCCCCTACGTGGGGGTCCACAGCCCTGTCGCTGGCTCTGAGTCTGTGCTGGAGGACTCCGCTAGTGCCCCCCGTAACAGCTGGCTAAAAGCACAAGGGATCGATACAGCAGCGTTTCTGCTCCGGTTTGGTCCGCTTCTCCTAGCCTGCACTGCACCGAACGTCTGTTAACCCCTGCACTGCACTGGACGTCTGTTAACCCCTGCACTGCACTGAACGTCTGTTAACCCCTGCACTGCTCTGAACGTCTGTTAACCCCTGCACTGCCGGGTCAGATAAATACATAAAAGGAAGGGCTCGGCACAGGCTGATTAAAAAAACTCAATTTCTGTGGAGGTCGGCCACATGCGCTTTTTAACCGTGTTAGCAGAGAGAAAATGGCCACATTCACTGTGGGGCTGTGTGTCCAACCTCCACATAGACAGATAAATAAAGGCAGATTTTGCACCACAGAATTCCCATCTAAATCCATTCTCCCTTAAGCCTTATAAAACCCCACTGCCCCCATAACCCAAAATCAGAGATTCAGCCTTTACACACCAGCCAGGGAACACCAGAGGCAAAACAACAATATCCGTAAGACCTTTCAGGATTTTATCATGATTTAATGTTTCATTTATTATTAGGATTTGGTAATAGAGAGGAAACTTGTTTTGTAAATGTGATGAATTATTAAATTGACACTCACTAAAATGCAGGCCTATTGATATTCAGAATAAATGGTGCTCCACAAATCCGGTATTAGTGGTCTGTTTATTTTAAATTTAGGCCAGTTTCGCAGAAAAACAAAATAAATAGAATTCATGTTCAGACTGACATACCTCTTGTTGTTCACACATGCTGGAAATACTGAAGTTGCAAAACAGCACACGGGACAGGTTGCAGCTTGTCAGGAAGGCAACCGTTCCACCTTTTCCTATGAAGTCAAACCTTCTCCCTATAAAACACTCTATTCCATGTCTACTCTAATCCACACTCAACTACACAGCTAGCTTAGCCAGACCAGCGATATCCCATCAACCAGAGGGGTCAGGCTTGTAATTAGATGGGGAGGGAGTGGGGGGGCGGGGCGATACCCCACAATCCGAAACGTTCCCACCTGGGAGAGCATAAAATATCACCCAAAGCAACTTCCAGCTCGATTTTGCCTGCACGATATCATTTTGCTTGCCGGAAATTAGTTACAGTAGAGCACACCTTAGGTACAGCACATTAGCTGTTATGGCTAAAGAAAAAAAATGGCGGCCCGTTGCAAGCCAGCCGAATCCCGCTAGGTCTTAATCCGCGTTTCACTGCTAAACGTGTTCACCCCATTCGTCTTCCGCAACCGCGGGTATCCCCCCGGGGGGACGTGCCCATTACCGCCAGCTCGTTATGAGTGGGGGGGGGGAAGCACCGTTTAGATCACAGTCCCAGGTCAGCTGAGAGCACCGCTTTACAGCGCGCAACAGAGCGTGTGCAGAGCGCTGCTGGGATCCCCAGCTCAATCTCTTTCAGGAAAAACAATGCGCAGAATCACAAGGGCAGCTGCTGCACTTCACAGACCCGACAAAGGCTGGCATCGGGTAAGGATTAACGCAGAGAGAGAGAGAGAGAGAGAGAGAGAGAGAGAAATTTCTGACTGGTAGATACCATTAGTACTACAGCAAAATGATAAAATATGAAAATAAATAAACAGAGAGAAGCCTGTGCTGAGTTTGGCTTGCTTTCTCACTTGGCTAAACGCCAGGTTTTCAGTGGACGAGGTTAACTGGGTACAATACACGTCACTAAAACGCTACGACTGGTGAAATCCTTTCTACTTGCGGAATCAAAGCCTTCCTTTATTCGGGCGTAATGTCCAGAGTTTGAGTCTAATGTTAGTGAACAGTAGCTCAGTGTTACAACATTATTACACATTGAATGATCTGCAGGTTTAACTATACTATGGTAAAGCCAAGCCTATGTTGTTTCATATCGTGTTGTTGGGTAGTCTAATGTTACTGAACTGGACAAACTGCTCTAACCTAGCACTGATAAATGGATAACATATGAGGTGTCTTATGGATATGAATATTAATAAGTGGAGGATACACACCACACCCACCCTGTCCTTATCTGCTGTACAGGTCATGATGGTAAATGGTAAATGGACTGCATTTATATAGCGCTTTTATCCAAAGCGCTTTACAATTGATGCCTCTCATTCGCCAGAGCAGTTAGGGGTTAGGGGTTAGGTGTCTCGCTCAAGGACACTTCGACACGCCCAGGGCGGGGTTTGAACCGGCAACCCTCCGACTGCCAGACAATCGGTCTTACCTCCTGAGCTATGTCACCCCATGATATCTGATGATATAGATGATAATCTAATGGTGTTTATTACAATTTAATGGCTATAATTGCATCAAAAACTTGAAACAAATATTAAGAATAAAATCAATAGTCACTACTGGGGAACGTAACGACGATCTGAATCCAGGTTCCTGGACCGTTAAGTGCCTCTGTCATTGCGTTGCGATGATGTCTAAAGGCACAACTGCCTGTTCATCACTAACAGGCTCCCTGAGATTTAAGCAGGATTCGCGTGTAAACTACAGTTACGTTTCCCTTAGCAACGGCTCTCCAGAACCAGAAGAGCCGGGTGAGCGAACGCTCAGAGCCTCCGGCGCTTCCGCGGGCGCTTCCGGTGACTCACCGACACGCAACACGCCGAATCACCGAGGAGGAGCCGGGAGGAGGTGAGGTTCTGCTCGGGGGGGTCGTCGCCTGATCAAGAAAACAAAGACCCCCCCCCCCCCACCCTCCCCAAAATGCACAAACGCACGCACACACATGCTCATGCACACACACCCCACCCAACCAAGAAACCAGAGGTGGCATTGCTGCACATCACACCCAGCCAATTGCAGAATGGATGTCCACTGAATCTTTTTTTTTTTTTTTTTAAAGCCTCTCTCTCTCCTCTCATGAGGGCTAATCCACACTCCAGCCTCCATCGGAAGCTCCAGAACCAGAGAACCCGATTCCCAGCTTCCCAAAATAAACCCCTGCGAGCTGGCCCATGCTGGGAGGACCGTCTGATGCAGAAAATAGGCTTCTTAGGCATATCGGTTTCCACTGCACTCCTCCGAGCTGTTCTGTTCTGCATGCAAAACATTATTATCTACTGCAGATTAGCAGGGAACCAAATCGGTCCCTTGTCACCTCAATTTCAGTCGCAGAGATATTTCCCACTGCCACCCTCCTGCAAAATCTGCCTGGCCAAGATACTGAAATGTTACGCCAATTTACACGCAATTTCCCATCCAACTCAGCAGACGTGTGCTCACACACTCTCACAGTCACCCACACACGGTTCAGATGATGTAGATACTTTCATACTTTTCAAATACTTTTACTTTTGCTATTACATTGCTACAGAGCCAAGACCGTCCGTGAGTCGCATAGCTGAGCGTACCTAAACGCTTAATGCGCTTCCATATCACATGAACACCTTCTAGTTATTTCACTACGCTCACAGAACATCACCTTCATAGCCATGTGACTGGATTACTGTGATGGATGATTGCCTTAACCTGAGGATTCCAGGGAGACCATAGTTTCACCATCTCTGGAGCTCTGGATTTGTCAGAGCCCGTGGTTTCAGAGGGCTCGCGGCAACCGTGCTGTTGACACTGCGGTGGGAAGCGGCTTCAGAAAAAGCCTTTAAACCACGGGACGTTTACCCCGGAGCGGAGAGAGAAAGGGCTCGGCTTGCGAAGATCGGCGCAGTCCGAAGGGCCTCGTCACGCTGAATGAGCTGTCGTCATCGGCTGAACCGAACCTCGAAGGCTATTTCCTGGTCGCGAGCACAAAGCCGCTATTGTCGTCTCGCTACAGATGTGCCGTTAGCCACGCGGGGCAAACGAGGCCTGCGGCGCGCGGCTAATCGCCATGACGCACGACGCCGTACCGCGCCGCGCCGGGAACGCCTCTAACTAATTTTAGAGTTCATTTATTTATTTATTTTTATTTGTTTAACCTCAATCTGCCGGAACCAGTGGGGACCAACTGGCTGTTGGAAGGTCTGGCTCCTTAGCGCTAGTCCGGGTCGGTTTTGAGAACGGCCTTTCCACATTTGGCAGTCTCAGGTTTTCAGCGGGGCTTGATCGATGCCGGAAGGTTCTGAAAACAGACAGCTGACAGTTTTTTTTTTTCCCCCTGCACAAACATTTGTGACAGAAATATTCTTACGATTTGCCTTTTTTCTTTGTGTGATGAAATATACACAGGCCTACTTGGTCTATATAGGCTAACCCAGCATTTCCCATAAGATGACTCTATTTGGGGCAGCCCCGCCCATGTAGGTTTCCCCCTGCCCAAGAAGATTTTTTTTGGTATTCAGTTGCTTATTTCTTTAAAAAAGAAGGCTAGGGTAGGGAGAGGGAGAAACTGCACCACAGATATGCTAACATAACATTACTGTCACAGTATAGAAAAAGTGGTAAAGTTCACAGTGACTAGCGACTTTAATTGAAATTGATGAAATCCGTTGTGTTGTCCAAAAACGAGGGCATTTTGGATAAAGATCATTGACTTTTCAAGCCCTGAACTTATGTTTAGAATTTGTATGTGATTAAATTGTCCTCCTAATCATTCTGACAGCATAAAGGCTTGTCTGTAACAGACCATTACTGCAAAAATGGTTTTGGTCTGTCGGTTGCTTTCTCATACTGCTCATTCTCTGTATCGCCAGTACAACTTGGTGCAAAAAGTGCCACACAGATTTTATTTTCATCTGGAGAGACAGCCAAACTGAAAAACAATAAAAAATTTTTTTTAAAAAGTACCAAAAAACAAAAGGAATAAAGTCCCCTAACACAAAATGTGAATTCGGGCATGGAAGCAGAATTCGATAACCTGTTAGTAGTTATAGTACAATCAATCTTCTGAAGTGCAACCATTCCCCCAACCCCTCCCCCAAACACACAGAGTCGACCACCACAAATAAATTCTCAACCTGTGGGAAATACTGTTGGTCCACATTTGTACTTAATAAGCTGTAGAGCATGATATTGCTTGCAATCCTTTATTAAATTTAGAACCTACACAACAAACCTTTTTGGATCTTTCATTTTATTTGCATTTTGGAATGGGCCATCTGAAACTGTTTAAACAAGCCATGTTCCTAGCTTCATTTAGAAGTAGAGCCATACCTAATTTACTTTCCCTACCCAATTTACTATTCAGGAAGCCATTTCATTTTTAAATCATTTTAAATTAAAATTTCATTTTGTCTGACTGTTAAAATGTTATACTTTGGTTGTTGGTGACTGGTGTGTTCATTCAAAATAAATAATATAATAAATTGAGGCCTGACATACTCATATTGACAGAGCAGCAGCCCTGGAAGCAGATGATGGAGCCAAGCATATATTTTTACCATGAATGGAGGCCCAGGGGGCCTGAATGACCACTGCAGCTTCAGCACCAAGGACAGCGGGCATTAACTGGCCCCAAGACCGCCCCTCGGCTAATACACAGAAGCGCTAGCCAGCGAAACAACCAGACACATACGGTACTGACCAAGACAGAACTGGAGTGCAGCTATCCGCAGCACCATTAGTCCTACAACCATCAGTGTACATACAACGGGAAGTACAGGCTAATGTCAGCAACCAGTACTGACTCCAAAATTCTAAAAGCTTAAGCTGGCTGGTGGTGAACAGCAGTATAAGACTGACTGGAGTGTCCCAACAAGTTCAGCGAAAGGAAAAGGATTCACGTAAAAAAATACTGCTGAAAACCACTCAGACAAAAAGATTGAATGAATAAACGGCGAACTTTCACAGTGAAAGTGCTGTACTTTGCCAGTACGCTGTATAGCAGTGGTTCCCAACCCTGTTCCTGGAGACCTACCATTCTGTAAGTTCTCACTTCAACCAAAATTTGGCAGACCTGCTTCTACTAATTAGCAGTTCAATGCAGATCTCTAGCCGTTAAATGAGGTGTGGCTTTGTTAGGGTTGGCGTGAAAACCTACAGGATGGCAGATCTGCAGGAGCAGGGTTGATTACCGCAGCTTTATAGCCAACCTCTTTCACTATACAATCAAGTCCAAGCCTCATTACTAATGAATTTAGAACTCCTCAAACACTTAACAACTTGTTATTACTGGTTAAATAAAATAGATTAATTTGCATAACTGTGCTACTCTGCTTTTAAATTGTGGAGGATGCAATAGATAATTCAAAATGTCCCACTTCAATAAAATAACACACAAATCACAAACAACAAAATTACCAACCTGAATGCATTCTTTTTTTTAAATTTTTTACAACATGGAAAAACTCTTCATTCGTAATATTACAGCAATGGAAAAACTTTGATCCTGGTTTAGTCAGCCTCATACTTGAACATATACTCCTGTTCCAGTGTACATAAACACATCTGACCAACATTAAAATATACTCCTGTTCCAGTGTATATAAACACATCTGACCAACATTACAATATACTCCTGTTCCAGTGTACATAAACACATCTGACCAACATTAAAATATACTCCTGTTCCAGTGTACATAAACACATCTGACCAACATTACAATATACTCCTGTTCCAGTGTACATAAACACATCTGACCAACATTACGATATACTCCTGTTCCAGTGTACATAAACACATCTGACCAACATTACGATATACTCCTGTTCCAGTGTACATAAACACATCTGACCAACATTACGATATACTCCTGTTCCAGCATAGGCTACATAAACTGTATCGGCCTGCAGAGATTATGGCCATCAGGTAGAACGTGGCAGCGTGATTCTGCGGTGTGTGAGCACACTGTGTAGGCTATATATACACAACTAGGCTACACAAATGGCCTGAAGGCTACAAGCTTTTGACAGCCCATTACGCACACAAAGACATGCCACGTCACCAAATAACATCAGGCCTGCTCTCCTGAGAGCGCAGCCCACGCAACGAAAACTTAAATTCCTGTAATAATGTGCGCACACAGCAACATGGCGGCCCTGGTTTAGCACACACAGGCTTCAGGCGGACATGGGTTTGTGAGAACACCCCGTCATGTGTCGCGGTGACCAAAACTGAGTCAGGGCTTCAGATGTTACACAAACACACAGGGCTGGTCCCCAAAAAGTCTGTGTGATTCTCCGGTTTCCCATGAACAACCAAAAATTAGCGTGAGGGTAAAAACAAAACACCCCTGTCATCGACTGCCGCCTGTTAATTTCAAGTGGCAACAGGTTTCAGACGCAACGGCAACACGTCACTTCCCCGTTAAACAAGGAACGGCCCTGCCCCCAAACCACAGGCACGAAGGCGTGCGTTATGAGAGAGAGAACAGCTGCAGTCGCGTGCGGCGTCACGAAGAAAAGCAGAGAGAGGGAGAAAGCAAAGAGAGAGAGAAAAGCAGAGAGAGGGAGAAAGCAAAGAGAGAGAAAGGCAGAGAGAGAGAGAAAAGCAGAGAGGGAGAAAGCAGAGATAGGGAGAAAGCAGAGAGAGGGAGAAAGCAAAGAGAGAGAGAAAGCAGAGAGAGGGAGAAAGCAGAGAGAGGGAGAAAGCAGAGAGAGGGAGAAAGCAAAGAGAGAGAGAAAGGCAGAGAGAGGGAGAAAAGCTGAGAGAGATAGAAAGCAGAGAGAGGGGGAAAGCAGAGAGAGGGAGAAAGCAGAGAGAGGGAGAAAGCAAAGATAGAGAGAAAAGCAGAGAGGGAGAAGAGCAGAGAGAGGGAGAGAGAGGGAGAGCGACTGACTGCGATAAATAAGGAGAGGTAATGCACTCATTCCTTGGGGATCTGATGATGAATTACTCTCCACTCCTGCTGTGTGAGCCTGTGAGCTCATTCAGACATTTCACAGCCAACCTGAGCCCCCAACATTACTGATTCAGCTGTGGATTAACCTTTCTATTAACTGACAAAGGGTGTCTGTGTGTGTAGGTGTGCGAGGCACGGGGAGGGTGGAGAGAGTGTGTGTGTGTGTGTGTGTGGCAGGGTGTTTATGGTACTTCCAGGGGCATGGATTCAGAAGAGCCCATTTGTTAGTCAAGTTGTTCCGACTCAATAAAACATCCCTGCAACACAAAAAACGATCGCTTACCTCACCTCTATGCCACACCACACACACAAGCACCCACACTGAATACAGCCTGCCTGCAACCGAAAGGCCCTCTGCTCGGCTGTCTCCATGACGCTGGTCTGGCAGAGAGCGATAGGTTTCCGCACCGCTGCGGAGCCCAGAGCTAGCTGCTGAGTATCAGGCTCTGGATGTGTGTGAGTTCGGAGGGCCGGGGGTGGGGGTGGGGGACTATGGGACCGTGACTGCTCTACCCCGATAAAAAGCAGACAGGAAGAAGGGCGTGTCCCGAGAGAGGGCTGGACCTATGGCCGGGGTTCACCGCAGGCCTTCCAGGAAACGGATCTAAAGGCCACTGTGAGCAATAAACCGGAAGCTTCTGCCAATTTAGCTTCACAGGGAGACCAGTTACTCCGGTCGGTGACCGAGGAGTAAGACCTGTCCGAGGAGAGCTCTGTGCGGCTCTTAATGGTAACCAGGCTCCGCTGAGGGCACCAAACCCGAAAAGGGGAAGGAAACAGAAAGTAAAAAGAGGAAATGACATGGTGGTATCGAGTCCCCGAGGATAGGTAGAGCACGGGGTGGGGGGGGGGGGGGGGGTGTCTTTTCTGGGAGAGTAGTTTTGTGGGCAGGGGACTATAGCGGAAACGGTGCACAGGGTCTCAGTAGTTTGTCTGTGCCCTGCTTGCTGACCGGCCACACTGAGGGCGAAATCGTTACATAAGACGGTTCACAAAGGGGGGGCAGGGGTGAGGGGGGTGGGGGGATTGAGCGTGGCTGGAGTTTGGAATTTTAAGCCCACCTTCGGAGAGGTCTCCCCAGACCAGAGGGGCTCCAAACACCAGATTAGCGCCAATCCCGCCGCACGGCACAGCACAGCTAATCGCAGACACAGGCGAGCACAGGGAAACGCTCTCAAAGCGCGGCGGCGCCTTCGACGGCAGAAACGCAGCGGCACAGGTCTAACCGGCTCGCCCCGCGGGGGTGGGGGGGGGGTGGGGGGGGGGGGGTGGGGGGGCGACCTGGCGCGCACCGTGAAACCGCAGTCAGCACCTGAGGGAGACGGCAACGCACAGGGGAAGACCCCCGCCCCCTCACCCCTGAACGCGCATGAGCAACTTCCTGTGCGGTGCCTGACAAAGTGAGGCCGAACACATCGTTATGAACACATCCCAGCACCCACAATGCACTGGGCTCAGCCAAACAGCTATGGGAATCCCAGCGTACCACATATTCATATAGACACGTGCGCTCTGGTAATTTAATTCCATTTTACATTGTTAATTGACAAATCTGTTGCCTTGCCTTATATATGCTGGGAGGACAAGCCCCCCAAATTAATCTGGATGGGGCTCTTAGAGAAATCAGCAAGCCCACAGTGCTTTGCTACAGCATGATGTAGCAGTGTAGCACAGGGGCTAGTGAACCGGGCTTTCAACTTGCTTTCTTTAAATAAGACATGCTGGCACTTGACTGGGCACGGACCAGTATGAGATTCTGACGGTAAGATAACCTCAGCCAAAAATACCACGGTTTCACAGGTGTTGCGTGCCTCTAAAATGTCTCGATTATAAAATCACCGGGTACAAAATATCTGAACATTAGTGAACGTTATGGGTGCGTCGCAAACGGAAGGCAGCTGCCCCGCTGCCAACAAAGTCAGCTGACTCCGAAGGTAAGGCCTTAACAAGTGAACTCAGACGGCAACGAATGTGGGACGTAGAAGGCAGGATGACATCACAGAAAGGTAATGCGATTACTAGAAAGTTAGCTGGCTAGTCTATGGACAGCTCACCGAGGCTTAAAAACATTACGTACACTTATTCCAGTGTATCAAATCATTAAAATGTGTATTTTAAATACAACTACAGCAAATTATCGAGTTCAACTGAGGTTGTTGGTTCGATTCCCAGGTAGAGGGCTGCCATTGTACCATTGAGCAGAACACTTGACCTGCATCGCTTCCATATAAATGGATTGTATGTAGAGAATGCAATCTGTGCAATTATCCATTTTGTAATCCTCCATACCAGATAACTAGAAATCAACAGCAAGAGCTTGATTAATAACTAATGTACAGTAAGAAAGTGTGGGGAAATTAGATGGGAGAAGCATACCATATTGCTACCAAAGAAAGAGATCCAACCCAGACACAGAATGGTATTGCGATTAATCTCCAATTTAAAAAAAATAATTAAAATTACAACGCTAAATTAGTGTAAACAGGAAAGCAGGGCAGCGGTTCTCTGCGTCCTTTGGACACTTTCTGCAGCAGGAGGATTCAGCCTACAAAGCGAAACAAAGCGACCAAATGGCGTTTGCCCTCTATTTCGGGCTCAAAGAAATCTCGCACCCTCTGGGGCTAATTAGCGGCGAGACTCCAAGCGTTCCTGGAACGCGTCGGCGGTGCACTTTCCGGACCCGGGAAAGGGTACGAACCCGGCGCAAAAAAGGGCTCGCCTCGTCCCGGGCGCATGTTTCGCGCGGTCCGCCGTCTCGAATTAGCCTCCGGAAACCGGCTCGTGCGGCGCTGCGTTTAATTAGCGGCGGGACGAGGGGGGGGGGGGGGGGGGCGGAACTTAGGCCGGCGAATCCGTCCCGCCGAAGGAGAACGCGAAACAAAGCTGACCCTGTCCCCCGAAGCGGAGGACAGGACCCCCAAAGCCCGTCTCATTACCGTGGCTAATCCGTCACAGTCACAGGTGGGTCCGCTCGCTACCAGCCTGCGAACGCAGAGGGCTGGGGCAGGGTTCAACATTCTGCCACCTCTCTAGATAGCAGGATATCCCTGTCAGCCCACAAATCAAATGCTAAGGAACAGAAGGGCTTTCTTTAAATAAGACATGCTGGCACTTGACAAGGCACGGACCAGTGTGAGATTCTGACGGTACGATAACCGCAGCCAAATACACCACGGTTTCGCGGTGTTGCGTGCCTCCAAAATGTGTCGATTATAAAATAACCTGGTACAAAATATCTTACTAATATCTTTTTCCAATTTCAAAAAATGTACGTTAGTTTCAAATAACCTACAGAACAGTAGGAACATTAGTGAACGTTACGGGTGCGTCCCAGACGGAAGGCAGCTGCCTAGCTGCCAACAAAGTCAGCTAACTCCAAAGGTAACGTCCTAAAAAGGAACATCAAAAGGCAACGACTGTGGGAGGCACTTTGAAGGCAGGGTGACATCACAGAAAGGTAATGCGATTACTAGAAAGTTCGCTGGCTAGTTCATGGAGAGCTCACCGAGGCTTAAAGCCATCGCACACATGATTCCTGTGTATTAAATAATTAAAATGTACATTTTAAATACAACTTACAGAGAATTATCGAGTCCACAGGATAGTCACACTTGTAATCGAGAGAATAAATGCAGTCTCTCTCCATTGTGTGCAATTTGCGGTTTGGGACCCCTTGGTGTCGCTACCGTGAAACCGGAAACTGGCCCCTGCCCACGCTGGACAGTCACTGCACTCTTCTCCCAAGCGTGCCGCAGCGTTAGCTCTGAACCTGTACACATCAGAGCATAAATAAAAACCCGGACGGGAAAATCAATGCGGTCTGAAGTGCTGTGAAAGAGACTGTGGGGGAGGGGGGGGGGGGGCTGCCATTACTGCCGAATGACTCAGTGGGTTCTCGAGGCCCAGAACTTTCTTCGGTTTGTTTGCGACCCACGGCACGTGGGCAGCCGCCTACCACTTACCGAGACCCCCGACTGTGAGGTGCTGCCGCTTCTGACGGACCCCCTGCGCGCCACCGGGTTCGTAACGGCGTGACATCTAAACGTTCAGGAATGACATCTAAACGCTTAAACACTTTCTTTTTAAAAGAGCCAAAATCACTAAAGCAATGCAAAGCCATTTCATATCCATTTCTCACGGCGATTGTCGTAGGCTCGTGTTTGAAAGTGCTGGTGCTGATCTGGTGTGGGTTTTGGCAATTGAGCGAAGTCGTGATATGATCATGCGAAATATGTTCCTTCATCAGCTCTCAAGTGAAAACATAATGAAATGGAGCAAATTTTGAACAAAAATCCACCCTCCTGAACCCTGTCCTCTAAACATGTAAACCGATTTTTCTTGCACCGCGTTACCGTTCAGCAATTTTGCACATCCTTAGTCCATAAACAATCAATACTTTCACTTAGGCACCACCTACAGGTGGACAAAAGATATGACCAACAACACAAGCCCCTGGGCACTGTATCTGCTAAAATACCCTGAGCCAAGTCTACCAAAGCTGCATACAAACATTCACAGAGACGTACTCTACCAAGACTGTTATACACTGCACGGCCTTGCAAGGGTGGTTTTAAGAAAACCACCAAGGTGAAACTCACATTCCACAAAGCAACAGGAAATATCTGAAATATCTGAAGGAAAAACACTACCACAGGCTACAAACACAAATACACTGTTTGAACAGTAGATGACAGGTAAAGGACACCTGACACTGTGGCAAAGCACAAAACGAGTAGGAAGGGTGGGGTGGCATCACAACAAAGTGTCTCGGTTACCAACGCCCGCAAAACAGAGGGCAAAACAGAGGGCACAAGCCCCTGTCTGGCCCGTCCCAACATCGGCCTCCTGTCTGTCGGGGCACCACGTAGTCCGAATGGCCTCAAGTCAAACTTACAGAGACCGTCAGTCACAGGGACAAAAGGATGTCTATGGTCTCCGGACCTGCATAGTTATGCAGCCAAGACATGTTTAGAACTTCACTTCTCCAACTAGGCTACTACTGTTCCTGGGCACCTTCATATACTACCAAAACAATACCTGACCATCACTGCCTTCAAACTGCATCAATGCAGGGCAACACATCAATAAATGCATTGCCCAGATTCCCATACATAAGTCTTTAGTCACACTCATGTCAGCCTTCCATTACTGGCTTCTAGGTCTTAGAAATTAGACCTAATAAGACAGGGCAACCCTATATTCTGGAGGGCAACTGCTGATTCAAGAAATAGCTGACTGCTGGGTTAACAAATCACACTGTTACCTAAAGGAGGTTATTGGAGGTCAGGTGGCATTTCAAACTTGATGTTCCTCTAAACAGAGACCAATCTCCAAATATTCTGTACATATCCATGACTCTGTCACTGTGCTTCTGTCTTTTTTCACAACTAAAACCTTTAAACAGTCTGCCACATAGACTGAGGCTCACAAATTAAGTATCAAAGTATTCCATCTTGATTTATGCAGCCCGTTTAGCAACTTATCACATGGTTTCCATCATGCTACAGGCCTGATGTTTTGTAAACACTGCCACGCAAACCGTGGGAAGAGACAAGGCCAAACTGGTCATGAGGGAAGACCGTGTGACACGGTCGGCGGCGCGGTCGAGACTGAACCCAAAACCGCATTTCCCTGTGTGGCTAAGGGTTCGACCACCCCCAATGGCACTCCACGCGGTGATCCCGTCTCTCTGTGCGTAAACCAATGAAGTGTACACATGAGGAGGGTGGACCGCTGACTCGGACAACGGGCCAGTCATCCCATGACACGTGCTGAACTCTCAGCAGCCATTCACTTTCAACCATGACTAAAATGATGTCACCCTCCCATCATTTGCGTTGGCATTTTTAAGCCTAAAAAACTTCCAACTGTAAGCCAGGTCATATATCAAACTTTTTCCCAAAGCCAGACAGTCAAGTACTGACGGACTGAGCAAGTACATTGTGTCTTGAAAACAAATTTGTACCATGGCGTGCACTGATGGAATGGAATGAATGCTGCGCACCATAAAAACAGACTCAAATATTTCTTCTGTCACTTGATTTATTTAGGCAAATTACAGTTATGCACTTGGAAACACCAGACAAGCAATATTAACAACAATGGGACAGACAAATACATACTCATTTGTATGTAAACAATAGAAAAAAGATGGTCAAGGTAAACATATTGGAAAAATGTTTACCGTGCAGCAAAAAAAAACAAGTGGAAAGGCAACCAACCAGAGTCACTCTTTCACACACTCAACAGCACATTGTAAACTCTTTTGCCAATAGTGTTTCAGGTCAATGATTGGGTTATGTCGTAGGTCGCCATTCGTTTTCAAAAACCATTGCAAGACCAAACATGTCTTGAAACAACATCTGGAGCTCACAGTTATGAGCTCAAGCGTCTAGAATGTGCATCCGAGTAGATCTTGTGCAAAAAAAACCAACAATCGGTGTTGGGGAGTCCTTCAACGACATGAACACATACAGCTACAATTCTCTTTACCGTAGCTTTGCCATGGTTCACCAACATTCAGCATGAAGTGGTGCTTTGTACAATTACACCTTCAGAGTAGTTTCCCAAACACTGCCAGCAATATGCAGAGAACTGAAGTGGCAAAGAGACTGACAGAGAGCCAAACTCTGTAGAAGATCCCAAGAAGTAATACACACTGACGGAAGCTTCCACTCTCTCATCTTCTCTCAACAGAACAGACACTACAACATTGTTACTGCTTACACCAGCGACCAGGAAGAGGCACATGATTCACCACAGAGTTATAATACAGTAACTTGGTGAACCATCCACAAGCTGAGACTCCAATAAAAATGACTGGTGGCTTTAAAGACAAGGAAACGGGTTGGGAAAAAGCACTTACTGTAAGCACTGATTTTTTTTTGTTAAACATTTCTTTCATAGCTTACAAAAGCAGAATACTCATAAAACAACTAGGCCTAATTCTACAGAGAAAATGCCTCATCTCGCTGGGACTTTATTTCAAACATAATGTGAACAACTTTATGAAAAATGGGGAGAGTGAAGATGAGACCTTCAAGTGAGGCTGGTTCACATTTAATTCATTATAATGTAAATAAATATTGCCTCTAACTGCCAAGGCCGTCTACAGTCAAGTCAATTCAGTTACGTGCAGCAGGAGGTGAGTGATAAACCGTTCTGTTAGAATTTCCTTCCTCCTCCTCTGACTGGCCCATCGGTTAGGGATAGGCTTTTGGAACAGCCCTTGCGGGTTCATTCAGAGGAACAGGACACTATATTCCAAGTCCTCCATACGAAGGAATGATCTTGGTTGATCAAAATAGCTTGTAATAGGCTTGCAGTGTTATGTTCTTACAATGTATGCCCTGCTTGTCTTGTTATATATAAAATCACATTTCTACACGTGCTAAAAGTTTATATTTTAACACGAAAATTAAAGACGGTGGCCCGACTCGCAGGCTTTATGGTTTGCTCGTGACTTTAGATCGTGGCAGTCCCACGCTTTATTTATTCTTGTATGAAGGCACAGTGAGACCGGAGTCCTGCGACATTTTTTAGAAGGACGGTGATTCCCAAGCACAATAAAAACGCTGGGGGGTGGTAAACACTGCACACAGATAGCTAGTTTGCTGGGCTTTATAAACCCGTAAATGAAACTACCGAAAAAACGTGCATTACTAGTTCAACAAACATTGCTAGTTTTAATATCAGAAAAGATGCACGCAATTTAATGAGCAAACGTTGCCTAGTAGAGAGTTATCGCGCAGTTTTAACAGTGTAAATTAGCACTAAATCCCAACACACACGTGTGCCCCTTCAGCTAACCAGATGAAATACCCGACTCACTCGCCGTTTAAGAACCTTCTTCCAGGACACTTCTTCGAATTACCACTACGTTGTCAACTTCATTATTGTCCACATTTCAAAGAAGGCCACCCAGCGGTATCGCTAGCTATCGAGCTAATAAAACTCAGGGGGGTAAATTACACTCTCCCGTAAAAAGGTTTACAAGGCGACAAAAATCCCTTAAATTTGCAAATATTTGATTTGGCCACAGATTCTCTTAGCCAACATAGCTACTAGTAGCTAGTAGGCGATATAGCTAACACCATAACAGCGCGTTCCAAAACTCTTCGCTTTTTACCATCACAATCGGTTTTTTTTACCCCATTTTCATTCCCATTAGCCGCTAGAAATGTGCAGTTTCTAGTAACGTTAACCCAGAAACGCAATAATCTTAAAACGTAGTCAAATAACACAAAATGAAAACACTGAACTGGAAATCCTAAACGGAAGCCGATTGTTTTGCAAGACGTCATCGCAGCTGCCAAATTAAAAACAAGTCATGTCCAAATCCAGGGCAGTATAACGTTTGTAAGATACACAACCCATCTTGAATAGCTAGCGTTAGCAGTAGCAGCAAGCTAACCCTATTATAATGCATAGTTGCATACCATCAAATGCCGAACGTTAGCTAGCTAGCCAACTTAAAAGTATAGCGAAAGACTTTATACGTTATAGTACAAACAGTTCACCAGATGTTCTCAAGCAAGCCAACGACTTATGAAATCTATCAGCTAGCTATCTTTTTTATGCACCAACACTTCACCCGCTCTGTTAACTTACATCTACTACTGCTAGCAAACTCTTAGCAATCGGAGTTCATGCATTCCGATTCACGTTACCTGTAACTCGGCCTTTTCCACATCCCATTGCGCTCTCTCCACCTCAAAGCGGGCCCATTCGTGTTGTAGGAAGTGCAAGATCCCAGGGATACTGTACTGAGCCCTGGCCGCCTCCCCTCCGTCGCCTTCGTGCAGCGGTCCTTTCCCACCGCCAGGCAATACAGAGTTATTATTGTTGTTGAAAAAGACGCCGGGCCCTGCCTGTTCATCCATGGCCAGGCCAGGAAAGAGGGCTCGGTTTGCTGAAGGCTGGCTCTTGTCTTTAGTCGTAGGACTTCGGCTGGGTCTTCGGTGTCTCTGATCTCTGCCTCGGCACGAAAAAGACAACAAATATCAAGAGCTCTCTCTACCGGGATAGCTAGCTGCTAACTCACTTCTGACAGCCAGCTGTCATTGGATGACGTCAAACTACAAGACCTTGCCCACAAAGTGTATCTTGGATTCCGATACTACGATTCATGGGACTTGTAGTTTATGAAGTATTATCGAATTGTAATATTTTTAAATTTATTTTATCATCAATATAGATTATTAATCAAGTTTATAATAGAAAATTAATGATGAAATGTCGTTTTTCTTGATCAAATGCTAAATTACACGGATCACGAAGTCACTCGCTGTAAATACAACGTGGGCATTCACAATCTAAGGATACATTGCAATACAAGCACAATTTACAAAGGATAATTTATGTGATCAATTCCCTAATCCTCACTGGACCTCAAGCAAGCAAGAAAGCAAGGTATCAGAGAGTAAGTACAGATGAGTGCACATGCATTTCACACACCTTCTGGAGAAGGAGCACACTTTAGATTCTACTGAGATTTTCTATGCATCACCTTAAGTGCCATCTATTATCACCGATCACCATACCCCAGAGCAAGTGTCCGTTTTACACCGTGTGGCCCTATAGTCCCATGCACTCCCCACAGTCAGCCCTAAATCACACAAGCACACAACACAATCACACAACACACTGACATTCTCTGAACCAGCATGCAGGGCATTTATATACACAAAAACACAACAGGTATTAAACTCCTCAAAGTAAAAATGCATGGAAATACTTGACCTATGAATAAATCCTTGGTTAATGACCACTTAAAATGTGTGGTCTACACTATGAGCATAAACACTTAAAGCATCAGTTAATACATTCAAGAGGTATTTTAGATAAAAATACTATTCTGTTTGATAACTAACTGTTCTGGTACCTTCACTACAGAGTATGGAGGAGGGGGGTTACACAGATCACTGCAAATCATATCATACTAAAATTAGGGTGTTCCCCATTTCTTTATCAAGATTACGTTACTATGCACTCATGATATCAAATCAAATCAATCATAGATTATGTGGGCTAGATTACAGGAGACACACGTGATGTTAAACATGATTTTATTCTGTTGTGAAGTTGTAAGCTTGATAAACATTTCACAAAACATTAAATAATGTAGTGATATTTCACAGAAACCAGAAGTTAGACACGTATAAAAACCTAATGCTTAATGCTTTAACCTAATGTGAGACATTTTTGTAACTGACGTTATTTGTGTCCTTTCAAAACATTTTTCATTATTTGCATTATACTATAACTGACAAATCTTGTGTTCCTTTCTCTTCATCATATATCCTTGCTATTTACATGAACCTGTTAAGGTGTAACATACAGAAATGTTACAAAACACATTAAACATCCTGATAAGACCATACCATAAATAAATATTTATCTGTCCATTTTCATCAAGCTGATCTTCCAAGACATATGCCGATGCAGCCAAGCAGACTACACCCACAATGCACTGCTTCAGAAAAGCAGGGCAGCCCTGCAGTTAGATGCTCGCTCGCTCTCAAAACCAACGGCTCATAGATGCAGGCTTCTCTGACCTTGGCCTTAGCGTGGAAATGCCAAAGATCTACAGTACATAGCTTTGGCCAAAGTGTCCTGGTTATCTGCCCCCCCCCCCACCCTCCCCACCTTAGAATTAGAGTTCCCCCTGGCTATGCAAGGGCAAAGGGCCCCCTGAGGAGACAACCTGATGTCACAGATGCAGAAGTGGGGAACTGTTCAAAACTCTACCAGACTCAAGTGTTCAAAAAAAAAAAATGGAATAGTTAATTCATGGGACGGAAATCATTTGGATGGACCAACATTTTCATTTGCATCCAAACCTGTGTACTGCTCAGAGAGGTGTTTATAACATCTGTAAAAATGACACAGGCTGCCCGTGTGCTTGACAGAAGGACAAGTTGGGGTGCGCATCACAGGCTTCACAGTAAAATGGAATGATGCGAAGAACCAATCGGGAGGAAAAAAGGAAATTAATCCTTTGGAATCAAATCAACTTTGCTACTTTTCTAAAAGCGGTCCCTGTAAAAATGCATTGCTTCTGGCTTCAAAGATCCACACTACGACATGAGACTCCATATTTACACTTCAAGCAAAACCTGTTAAAACTGAATCACCAAAGACAAAGACAGCTGGATGAAAGGGGAATAAATAAGAAAATCAAGGTCCTCTTAGAGCAGACAAACTAAAACATAGACGGTAAAAAGGAATGCAGAGGGGAAGACAGGAGAGGAGTGAGAGAGAGTGAGAGACAGAGAGAGAGAGCGAGCACACTTAGAAGAAGCTCGTCTTGAGTTTGATGGTGGGCGCGGCCTGCACGGCGGGCTGGGCCAGCCTGGCCGCCGCCTTGGCCTTGCTGCTGGCCTGATTGGCCAGGATGGCCGTCTCCAGGCGGGTCTTCAGCTCGGGCGCCGCCCCGATCACGGTCTTGAAGGCGGCGGGGTAGAGGGGCCCGATGCGCATCAGGTCCTGCAGGGCCAACTGGTGCAGGCCCCTGGAGGCCGGCGAGGCGGAGGAGAAGGCGTTCTCGTCCAGCAGGTAGGAGATCAGGGTGGGCACCAGCAGAGCCAGCAGCTGCACTCCTGCTCCAACACACAGAGAAAGGCACTGTTACACAGGCCACAATAAGGGCTCAGTGTTACACAGGGCACAGTGTTACACAGGCCACAATAAGGGCTCAGTGTTACACAGGGCACAGTGTTACACAGGCCACAATAAAGGCTCAGTGTTACACAGACCAAAGTGTTACACAGGCCACTGTTACACAGGGCACAGTGTTACACAGGCCACAATAAGGGCTCAGTGTTACACAGACCAAAGTGTTACACAGGCCACTGTTACACAGGGCACAGTGTTACACAGGCCACAATAAGGGCTCAGTGTTACACAGAGCACAGTGTTACACAAGCCACTGTTACACAGGGCATAGTGTTACACAGGCCACAATAAGGGCTCAGTGTTACACAGACCAAAGTGTTACACAGGGCACAGTGTTACACAGGCCACAATAAGGGCTCAGTGTTACACAGACCAAAGTGTTACACAGGGCACAGTGTTACACAGGCCACAATAAGGGCTCAGTGTTACACAGACCAAAGTGTTACGCAGGGCACAGAGTTAAAATACAGACAGTCATTTGTAATTTGAGGATATTCATTTTGCATCCGTATCAGGTAATCCGTGTAGGAATTAAAGCCCTTTTTATACATAGACACCCACTTCGACAGCTAAAACAACAAAAAATGTGTCCTTGTCCCAATACTTTCGCATTAACTGTACATTTAATTAGAGGGAGTTGAACCTGACCTTGGCCAAAGCTTCAATACATTCTAATTCAACAGGGAGGATGATAACCTCTGCCCTCAACACAGACTGGACTACACAAACAAAAGAAGGCACAGGGTAATCCCCGGAGAAGCCCTGGTTGTGGTAAGCTTTGTCATAAACAGGCCTCGTCTGCCCAGCCCGACAACACAGGTGGTCATGGTTTAACCGTGGTCAGAGTTCAGGAAAACCAGTCCCTGACCTCAAATCCACACCGCTATACCAAGAGTGGGTCAGGGAGAGCGTTAGGGCGACCGTCGGCGGTCGCGGTCGCGGTGGGACTCACGGTTCTGCTCCTCGCCCAGGGCCACCAGGCTCTCCAGCACCTTGGTGCCCTCCTGCACGGCCTGGAGCTCGGCGGCGCTACGGGGGCGCACGCGCTCCACGCCCTTCAGCTTCTCCACCACCAGGGGCGCCAGCGCGTGGATGTAGGGCGTGGACAGGGCGCGGTTGGAGTGCTGGAACACCGACAGCAGCAGCTGGTAGCACCGCGCCTGGATCTGCGGTGGCAACAGAGGCAGCGGGACAGGGGGGCTCAACAAAACAGCTCGCAATGGGTCAGAGACAGACAGAGGGAGGCAGGAGGATATCTCCACACACACACCCACCCACACACACACACACACAACACTGGCAGTGTCTCACATCACAACAGACTCTCTTGCAATTTTAAGCCTAAGAAGACTAGGTTTTTTTGGAATGTTTTTTCTTTCTTTTTTCAAAGTTCTAAGTCAGTGTTCTACAACTCCTTTACTTGCTGTTACCAGAAGTGATTGTTACATCAGCATTAGAATGTTCAGTTAAGGACATTCTAATCACATTCGTGACCTCACACAGTATAAAATCACTATTATGCGATCAGAATGTTCTTAACTGAACATTCTAATGCTGATGTAACTATCACTATGAGTAAGTGAAAAACGATGGAGTTCTAGAACACTGACTTAAAATTTTGAAAAAATACACCAAAAAACCTACTCTTCAAAGGGTTAAAATGGCTAACAGTCGTATATTCTTTCTTCAGTTATGACCTTTCGCAGCCACTGAGGCCGATTCCTTAGCGGGGTCTTAAAATATCCTCGGAAACATGATTAAGCTCTTGTGGGTGACCTCCATAGGAACACAGACTTTCACAGGACTCCCTCGAAAACAAGACGTTTTATCTCAAGGGGGTTTATCTCGGTTATAAATACATTTTCCAAAAACAACGGCAGCAACCTTGGCCGCGCACAGTCCCCGAGCCTGTTCGTCTCAGCTCCCCCCCCCCCCGGTCCTAGGGGCCTCAGGATACAGCATTCCCTGGTGGTTTTTTTTCTTATAACTGATATTGTTATGGTAACCTACAGAAAGCAGGGGGAGCCCAACGCTGAACCGAGAAGCGGTCAGCAGGACCCCTGCAGTTCTGACAACTGGCCACACGGTGGCACCAGTGACCTGCATATCAGCCACAAAAAGCGCTCCGGCTGCCAAGGAGGACCACCTGCTACACTGACCCGTACAGAACCAGTCCCCGACCGGGGCGCTCGTACCCAGGGGTCGCTGGAGTTGAGGGCGTTTCGGAAGCGGTCCATGCAGCCCTTCTGCAGGGAGGACACCCCCAGCACCTCGCTCCCCGCCGACAGCAGGAACAGGGTGACGGCCGTCAGCATGCTGACCTCATCCATGTCCGGCCTGGACTCATCTGGAGGAGAGGAAGACTCGCAATCACACTCCGGGAACGTAAGAGTGCACCCGGCGGGACTACAGCAATCACACTCCGGGAACGTAAGAGTGCACCCGGCGGGACTACAGCAATCACGCTCCGGGAACGTGAGAGTGCACCCGGCGGGACTACAGCAATCACGCTCCGGGAACGTGAGAGTGCACCCGGCGGGACTACAGCAATCACACTCCGGGAACGTAAGAGTGCACCCGACGGGACTACAGCAATCACACTCCGGGAACGTGAGAGTGCACCCGACGGGACTACAGCAATCACACTCCGGGAACGTAAGAGTGCACCTGGCGGGACTACAGCAATCACACTCCGGGAACGTAAGAGTGCACCCGACGGGACTACAGCAATCACACTCCGGGAACGTAAGAGTGCACCTGGCGGGACTACAGCAATCACACTCCGGGAACGTAAGAGTGCACCCGACGGGACTACAGCAATCACACTCCGGGAACGTAAGAGTGCACCCGACGGGACTACAGCAATCACACTCCGGGAACGTAAGAGTGCACCCGACGGGACTACAGCAATCACACTCCGGGAACGTAAGAGCGCACCCGGCGGGACTACAGCAATCACACTCCGGGAACGTAAGAGTGCACCCGGCGGGACTACAGCAATCACACTCCGGGAACGTAAGAGTGCACCCGGCGGGACTACAGCAATCTCAACTTCCACTTCAGCGACGGTGACGAAATGGACCCGCCTGGCACTGGGTTAAGCCAACAAACTGTGCGTATGTGTGTTTGTGCGTGCGCATGTGTGTGTGAGCATGTGTGTGTGAGTGTGTCTGTGCGTACGTCTGTGTGTGTGTATATATAAGTTTGTGCGTGTGTGTGTGTGTATGTGTATGTGTATGTCTGTGTGTGTGTATATATAAGTTTGTGCGTGTGTGTGTATGTGTGTGCGTGTGTGTGTGTATGTGTATGTCTGTGTGTATGTGTGTTTGTGTGTGCGTGTATGTGTGTGTGCATGTGTGTGCGTGTGTGTGAGTGTGTGTATGTATATGTTTGTGCATATGTGTGTGTGAGCGCTTCACCTGGCTGTGAGTACTCCAGCACAGACGCCAGGCTGCTCCTGACCAGCGCGGTCCACTGCGTGCGGGTCTTCTCCACGCGGGCCAGGGGGGAGGTGATGATGGTCTTAATCCCCTGCAGGGCGGCCGTCACGGGGGCGGGGACCCCGTTGTCCGGGCTCTTCGTCGCCGTCTCCCTCAGCACCCCCGTGATCAGGAACAGGATTGTGGGTAGGACGGTCATACTGCCTGCAGGATCAAAAACAGTACAAACGAGTCTGAGATGCGCCTAACATTACACACACTGCACGTTAGCCAAACCGCCGGACAGGTGCATTGTGGGAATGCTGCAGCCCGGTGACAGAGGAGACGTTGTGCCCGCGTACCCGCCGGGGAGCAGAGCGAGGGCAGCTCTGCCAGGATGGCGACGGTTGCCGCTACCAGGCGGGCGCTGTCGTCGGGGAGGCGCCGGGGCCGGTAGGGCAGGTGGCTGGGCGAGTCGCTCACGCGGGTGTTGAGCTGCGGCAGGTGGCGCACCAGGATGAACACCAGCAGCTCCATGGCGGCGTACACCAGGGACTTCCCCGCGAGCAGCTCCCCGCTCTCGCCCCCCTCTCCCAGGGCCGACGCTCCGTCCTTCTCACTGGCATCGTCCTTACCTGGAGGAGACAAACCCACAGCGCTAACCAGAGCTCGATAGCCACAGCGCTAACCAGAGCTCAACAGTCACAGCGCTAACCAGAGCTCGACAGCCACGGCGCTAACCAGAGCTCGACAGCCACAGCGCTAACCAGAGAGCCACAGCGCTAACCAGAGCTCTACAGCCACAGCGCTAACCAGAGCTCAACAGTCACAGCGCTAACCAGAGCTCGACAGCCACAGCGCTAACCAGAGAGCCACAGCGCTAACCAGAGCTCAACAGTCACAGCGCTAACCAGAGAGCCACAGCGCTAACCAGAGCACGACAGCCACAGGGCTAACCAAAGCTGGACAGCCACAGCGCTAACCAGAGCTCGACAGCCACAGCGCTAACCAGAGCTCGACAGCCGCGGCGCTAACCAGAGCTCAATAGCCACAGCGCTAACCAGAGCTCAATAGCCACAGCGCTAACCAGAGCTCGACAGCCACAGCACTAACCAGAGCTCGACAGCCACAGCGCTAACCAGAGCTCGACAGCCACAGCGCTAACCAGAGCACAATAGCCACAGTGCTAACCAGAGCTCGACAGCCACAACGCTAACCAGAGAGCCACAGTGCTAACCAGAGCTCGACAGCCACAGCGCTAACCAGAGCTCGACAGCCACAGCGCTAACCAGAGCTCGACAGCCACAGCGCTAACCAGAGCACGATAGCCACAGTGCTAACCAGAGCTCGACAGCCACAGCGCTAACCAGAGAGCCACAGCGCTAACCAGCGCTCGACAGCCACATCGCTAACCAGCGCTCGACAGCCACAGGGCTAACCAGAGCTCGACAGCCAGAGCGCTAACCAGAGCTCGACAGCCACAGCGCTAACCAGAGCTCGACAGCCACAGCGTTAACCAGAGCTCGACAGCCACGGCGCTAACCAGAGCTCGACAGCCACGGCGCTAACCAGAGCTCGACAGCCACGGCGCTAACCAGAGCTCGACAGCCACAGCGCTAACCAGAGCTCGACAGCCACAGCGCTAACCAGAGCTCGACAGCCACAGTGCTAACCAGAGAGCCACAGCGCTAACCAGAGCTCGACAGCCGCGGCGCTAACCAGAGCTCAATAGCCACAGCGCTAACCAGAGCTCGACAGCCACAGCGCTAACCAGAGAGCCACAGCGCTAACCAGAGCTCAATAGCCACAGCGCTAACCAGAGCTCGACAGCCACAGCGCTAACCAGAGCTCGACAGCCACAGCGCTAACCAGAGCTCGACAGCCACAGCGCTAACCAGAGCTCGACAGCCACAGCGCTAACCAGAGCTCGACAGCCACAGCGCTAACCAGAGCTCGACAGCCACAGCGCTAACCAGAGCACTACACCCAGCAGATATTTAATACTCCATGTAAATCAGGGTGAAAATAGCGCATGGCGATGTCACGCACTCTGGCGGCTCCTCTGCTGCTGCAGGTGGTCCTGGGCGGAGCGGATGGTGTCCTGGACCACGGCGGTCACCTGCAGCTGGACGGCGGGCGGGTCCCGGGTGAGCAGCAGCCTGTGCAGCACGTTGAGCAGCTCCACCCCCAGGAGCTGAAACAGCGAGATGGTCAGCCTCCACAGCAGTTACATGATTTAAAGGACAGCCAATGGTCAGCTTTCATTTATATATAGCCCTTTCCCACTGCAGAGCAGGAACCAGACTGGCTCATTATAGCCCCTTCCCACTGTAGAGCTGGAACCAGGCTGGCTCATTATACCCCTTTCCCACTGCAGAGCAGGAACCAGCCTGGCTCATTATAGCCCTTTCCCACTGTAGACCTGGAACTAGGCTGGCTCATTATACCCCTTTCCCACTGTAGAGCTGGAACCAGTCTGGCTCATTATACCCCTTTCCCACTGTAGAGCTGGAACCAGGCTGGCTCATTATACCCCTTTCCCATTGTAGACCTGGAACCAGGCTGGCTCATTATACCCCTTTCCCACTGTAGAGCTGGAACCAGGCTGGCTCATTAAAGCCCTTTCCCACTGTAGAGCTGGAACCAGGCTGGCTCATTATACCCCTTTCCCACTGTAGAGCTGGAACCAGGCTGGCTCATTATACCCCTTTCCCACTGTAGAGCTGGAACCAGGCTGGCTCATTATACCCCTTTCCCACTGTAGAGCTGGAACCAGGCTGGCTCATTAAAGCCCTTTCCCACTGTAGAGCTCAACCAGGCTGGCTCATTATACCCCTTTTCCACTGTAGAGCTCAACCAGGCTGGCTCATTATACCCCTTTCCCACTGTTCCCAGCTCCACACTGGACAGTAGCATTACCCACGCTTGCCCAGCCCGGGGGGGAGGGGGTACCTGGTCCTCGGCGATGTGCGTGCGGGCGCAGGGCGTGTCCAGCAGGGTGCAGAGGGCCTGCAGGCAGGACACGACGTGCTCGATGGGCTCCTCGGGCCGCGGGAAGCACAGGAACTCGATGCTCACGCCTGGAACACGCACACACGCTAACGTTAGGCCAGGAAGCTCCACCCGCCACCGTTCCATTACAGCCAATGAGCGCTGTGGCCCGCGGGTACCTAGCAGCAGATGCATCCGGTCCTTCACCAGCTCCTCCAGGTTCTTGCCCGCGGCGGGGGCGGCGCCCGGGGGGCCTAGCGCGGCCCCGGGGCCCCTGGGAGGGACGGGCGGGGCGTCGTCGGGGCCCTCGCCGGCCCCGAACCCGGTGCTGCTCAGCCAGAGGGCCACGGCGTGCAGGATGGGGGCCCAGGAGCTGCGGTAGTGCATGCGCGCCGTGTCGATGGTCTCCGGGGTGTAGAAGGCCCCCCCTATCACGGCGACGGGGCAGAACAGACAGCACAGGTGTCACCGATGCCAGGGAGGGGCGCAGTGGTTACAGCATTACTGAGTCTCACATGCCTGATGAAAATGTCTCTGCTCTGAGACTGAGGCTGTGAGAGCCTTCATCACCTGTGCTGCCTTCATTGAAGGTCTCCCAGAGAGAGTCACTCTACCCTGCAGCACTGACTGCACAGCTATCACACCCACAGCAGTCTGCCTGCTTCTGGAAGGGTGGTGAGAATGTGACTGGACCAGAAATCTTGGTGTGGGGTGGTAGGGGGTTTGGTGTGGGGTTTGTGTGGGGCTGTAAGGGGGGTTCGGTGTGAGTGGGGTGGTAGGTGCTTTGGTGTGGGGTTTGTACGGGGTGGTAGAAGGTTTGATGTGGGGTGGTAGGTGCTTTGGTGTGGGGTTTGTACGGGGTGGTAGAAGGTTTGATGTGGGGTGGTAGGTGCTTTGGTGTGGGGTTTGTACGGGGTGGTAGAAGGTTTGATGTGGGGTGGTAGGTGCTTTGGTGTGGGGTTTGTACGGGGTGGTACGGGGCATACCGTCCGGGGGCAGCTGGCTGGCGAACTCGGCGGGCAGGGTGAGCAGGGCGTAGTCGCGCAGTGCGGCCAGCCACAGCCGGCTGAGGGCGGGCAGCTCCGGCTGCACCAGCATGATCAGGCTGTCCGGCGGCATCACGTCCGCCTCCGCACCCACGTCTTCCTCATCTTCCTCACCGCCGCGCGGGGGCTCGGCCGGACGGTTCTCCGCCTCCTTTTTGATCTTCATGGCGACAACGTAGACCTGGGTAGTGTGGGACCGCAAAGCGAGAGAGACAGACAGTAAGGCATAAAGGCTGTCCTGGCTGCCAATCATTTGTTTGAACCAATTAAAAAGGTTTTGTTCTCTAAAGCAAATTTACATTTTTAGTTCAAATCAGCAAGTCACTGATAGTATAAGATCGCCCCGCCCATTTTTCGATTTGAGAAGCCTCATCCGCCAATTTACTACACAAAGACTGCAAGACGTTACTTCTGGGATGTAAAAACCGAAATTGCAAAACCAAATTCAATGATTTCACAGAGTATTTGTACATTATATACGCTGAATGACAGGTCTGTCCCAGTGTACATGGTTCAACGGTATACTGCTATACGTAAGCACTGTGACTTCATCAGTGATGCGTGAGAGATAGGGGCGGAGCCTGACCTCGGCCCAGGCCTTCAGCACGGCCAGCTTCTCCATGGTGGTGGCGCTCTCGCTGTATAACTGGCTGGAGGAGCCCTTCCCAGCCTGCACCTTGTCCAGCGAGGACACCAGCAGGTTGTGGACCCTCCGCAGGTCGTTGAGGTCGCTGACCACACCGCTGCCGATCCAGGTGCTGCACACCTGCGTTCAGCAGGAGAACGAGACGGACGCGTCACTTCTCAACATTGCACCTGCGAATGCTAACCGGCTAACACGCTCCACACCCAGACGCTGGGCATACCAGTGAATGTTCCAGAACACCGTAATCATATGCTACTGTAATCACTAGCTCCCTCAAACTAATCAAACCCTTTCTTTTCTGTAGCAAAGCTATTATACGACTGGTTGCTCTCATTGTGTAACTGACAAAATCTGAAGCAACTAAATGCTTCTTAGAAATGGTTTTGCATCACAAAGGAATGGACACAAAGGTTGTTGCTGGTAGATCGTTTTATGCCAAGTACAAAAATTGACGTGCAGTAAATTTGGCCAGCCATTTTAATAAAGACAATACATCTAAAGAAATTTCCTAACAGCTCCACACTCCGCAAAGATTACCTGGCAGGCCTTGGCGGTGATGTCAGAGGGCGTGTCCGGTGAGAACGCCGGTCGCAGGGCGGCTCCGACCTGTGGCAGAGGACCAGAGGAAAAGGGAGCGCGGTGAACATCGACCGCCACGGCGTGGGCGGGGCCTGCGTCTCCGCGCCGGTGCGCTGCTAACCGTGCGCTAACACCTCACCTCCGGAGCCAAAACAGGCCTTCCTGTTACTGATGTCCTGTGAGACCATCTCTCATTTTACCTGCCGTCCAAGCCTCAGACTTTCCCAAGGAGCTTGCACCTGCACTGCAAATGTGATTTCAGTGCTAGTTTGTACTTGGCAGGATTGTTTGTTTGCTGAACAGGTTACTCTACAGGGTTGGAGTCCTGATCTATGTGGTCACTTCTGGCACTACGATCTTTACTTAACTCTACTTTTTTTTTTTTTTCTGCACCTCTGCACCTTGAACTGATGCACTTGTTGTACGTCGCTCTAGATAAGAGCGTCTGCTAAACGCCTGTAATGTAATGTAATGTACTTCTGTTACTACTGTTTGAATGAGAGTGACATCACGCCTGAAGGGAAAGAGAGGTGATGTAACGGGCTAGCGTTGGCCAGCGGCGCGCGCGCCGTGCTCACGTTGGCCTGGTACTGCTCCAGGATGACGTGCCCGGGGAACTCGGGCTCCGGCACGGCGGCGAACTTCTTGATGATGTCCTCCAGCGCCTGCAGCCCCGCCATGCGCAGCTGGTTACTGTGGTCCGTGGCCGCCATGAACGCCATGCGGATCAGGTCCGACAAGTGCAGCACCAGCAGGTCACCTGCGCAGGGAGGGAGGGAGAGGGAGGGAGAGGAAGGGAGAGAGAGACAGAGAGAGGGAGGGGGGGAGAGAGAGAGAGAGAGAGGGGGGGGGTAGAGGGAGACAGAGAGAGAGAGGGGGGTAAGGAGAGGGAAAGATGGAGGGAGAGAGGGAGGAAAAGAAAGACAGAGAGAAAGAGAGCGAGAGGGAGAGAGGAAGGGAGGAAGAGAGGGAGAGGGATGGGGGAGGGAGGGAGGGAGGGAGGGAGAGAGGGAAATACAGAGAGGGAGAGACAGACAGAGACAGAGAGAGTGAGCGATAGAAAGTGAAAGAGAGAGAGAAAGAGCGTGGTTGAGAAACACAGAGGGCAAAGTGGCAGGACCGCAGCAGGAACATTCGCACCCCGGGTCACCAGTGCTGATAATCAGACTGCTCCCAATCAGGGAAGCAGCTGTGCGCAGACCAATGTCTTTTTCCCAGAATGCATTTCACCATCCCTGTGGCCACATATCTCAAAAGGCCACCTCACAGCCACAGAGCCGTGGTGTCAGAGTGAGTGTACAAAACGCAGAAGATCAGGACTACGTGCAGTGAAGGAATATTAAAAACAGTAATAATAATAATAATAACAATAATAATAATAATAATAAGTCAGTGAATGGGCATGAGTCGCTCGCGGGCAGACGCGTACCCTTGGGGTTCTTGGCCCGGGCGGAGCGGGCGGTGGCCAGGTCGAAGTGCGCCTTGTCCGCGTTCTCGCACAGCAGTATGATGCGGCACAGGCAGTCGGCCGCGAACACCCGCGTCACCCAGCGGGGGGCGACGGAGGGCTTGGACTTGTCGTCCTCCCCCAGGGCCGTGAACATGATGTCGTCGTCCATCTCGTCCTTCTTCTCCGAGTCGTCGTCCTCCTTGCGCATCTCCAGGGCAACGGCCCCCCCAGCCTCTGCAGGGTGAAAAAAAACCTCTTTACCCAGGGGGCGGGGGCTGTGCTCCGCGCGCCAGAGCCCCACCCACTGGGAGGAACCGACCAGGTCAACACGGGTTCGTCTCTGTAGGAACCACATACGGACGCTCGTAATCTCCACTGAGCTGCTGCACAGACAACTGTCAACATGGCCGCACAGCGTCAGAGTTTTAATCACCAAACAAGCTCAGGCGGGTCAAAATGACGAAACCGCCACTCCGCCAGTGCAGTGTTCGCCGCACGCCCAGGCGCTGGGGCCGGTAAACAGATCCCAATGTGTCTCCTGGTCCCTCTCAACGTCAGACGTGGAGAGAGCGGGCGCTCACCTGTGCTGGCAGCCAGGACATCCTTGCAGAGTTTCAGCCAATGGGACAGCTTCTCCACGGCCAGGGAGGACAGCATGTGGCCCAGGGTGTCGTGGATGTCGGAGCAGAGCTTCCTGTCGGTCTCGCGGTCCAGCATGCCGAACAGGACGCCCTCCAGCCCCGTCTCCGTGATGTTCAGGTCTGAGTGACAGCCGGGGTCAAAGGGTCGCCAGTCAGCCAATCAGCTGCCACGTACACAGCACCATTCACTGAGCACCGATAACTGTTCAATTTCATTTTATTTTTCAAAATTAGTTGAGCAAAAAAAAGGATAAGAGGTTTTTTAAGGCAACAGTGATATTCTTCAGGACTTTCATGAGGGGAGAAAAGACAAGTTTAAGGCAAACTTTGAGGAATGAGCTATGCTAAATCACACTAAAGCTAAAAGCTAAAGTTGAGCATTGAGCCTGAAGGCCCTGCACTGAATCACTGCCTGGATTCTTCATGCCGCTAAATTAACACTGAAAAAGGGACTAACATAGCTAATGATAGAAGAAAACCTTCTATTTCATGCCCTGAAAAGTCCGTTTACGGCTGAGGCCGAAAGTTCACATACACCTAGGCTAAAGACATTCAAACTCAATTTATAAAGGAGTAGATATCCTAATTGACTTAACACAGGAAATGTATGGTAACATGAAAAGTGCGGAGTTGTGAAAAACTGAGTTTGAATATCTTAGGTGTATGTAGCCTAGGAGTATGTAACATTTTGGTACTGTTGGTAACTATTAAATATGTGGCATAGCTGTGTGAAGTGTAAAGCCCTGCACACTGTGTAAGGTGTAAGAGGTACGCACTGATGGGCAGAGCGTAAAGTGTAAAGCCGTGCACACGGTACGCACTGATGGCGGTGCTGTCCTTGCTGTCCCCGGCTCTCTTGGCCAGGCTCATGGCGTACTCGCACACCTCCGCCGCCTCCCGCTGGGCCAGCTGCCTCAGACAGGCCACCGCCGCCCTCCGCAGGAGCAGGTGGGAACTGCACAGGTGCACCTGAGACAGACACACACCAGCATCAGGGCTGAGTAATACACACACACGCACACACACACCAGACACAGAACAGACGCATACAGGCACACAGTCACAGAAGAGGCAGAAAGAAGATGATGATTGTGGCAGAAGAGCAGAACAGGGAGGTGTCAGGAGAGAGGAGGAGTGAGAGGGAGACAGAGGAGCAGCGTGTCCTGAGGAGAGAGGAGCAGTGTGAGGGAGACAGAGGAGGAGCGTGTCCTGAGGAGAGAGGAGCAGCGAGAGGGAGACAGAGGAGGAGCGTGTCCTGAGGGGAGAGGAGCAGGAGCGTGTCCTGAGGGGAGAGGAGCAGGAGCGGGCGCGGGACTCTTACGCAGAGGCAGGGCACCAGGCTGGACAGGTTGACGTGGCGCGGGGCGAACATGTGGAGCTGCTGCAGGCAGGAGATGGCCGCCGCCTGCACCAGCGAGTCCGAGTGGTCCTGCATGATGGCACAGCCCACCAGGCACGACGAGCGGATGGTGGAGATGCTGGCGCTGTTACCTGGCAACGGACAAAAACGAGAACGCCCGGCCCGTTAGGGAAGCACCGTCCGCCTTAAAAATGCAGCCGGGAGAAGATCCACAAAAATGTAGCAGGGTTAAGGCCTGTGTATCAGACAGCTGAAGAACAGAGCGTATTGGAATGCAGAGTGAGTGCAGACAGGACCCTTCCTGTAACGGGACGGTGTAGGGGCGCGTTACCCTGCAGCTCGGGCCCCACGGTGGTGATGAGGGCCCCCAGGCAGCGGCCCAGGCACTGGTGCACCTCGGTGTGGGACGGGGGCACGGTCAGGAGCAGGGTCAGGACCAGCGACAGCGTGGGCTCCACGTACCCCCGATACATCGGCCCGCTGGAGTCCACGATCAGGGCCAGAGAGTGCAGAGCCCACGTCTGCACAGAGACAGAGACCGTGCATTACTACACACCAATCAGAGACAGGGAACAGAGATCAAATGAGACTGCATATGACTGTACACCAATCAGAGACAGGGAACAGAGATCAACTGAGACTGCGTATTACTGCACACCAAT
This sequence comes from Anguilla anguilla, assembly GCF_013347855.1. NCBI lineage: Eukaryota > Metazoa > Chordata > Actinopteri > Anguilliformes > Anguillidae > Anguilla > Anguilla anguilla. The sequence goes on along the minus strand of NC_049218.1, from coordinate 26,139,152 downwards.
CAGAGACAGGGAACAGAGATCAAATGAGACTGCATATGACTGTACACCAATCAGAGACAGGGAACAGAGATCAACTGTGACTGCATATTACTGTACACCAACCAGAGACAGGGAACAGAGATCCACTGTGACTGCATATTACTGTACACCAATCAGAGACAGGGAACAGAGATCCACTGTGACTGCATATTACTGTACACCAATCAGAGACAGGGAACAGAGATCAGCTGAGACTGTGTATTACTGCACACCAATCAGAGACAGGGAACAGAGATCAGCTGAGACTGTGTATTACTGTACACCAACCAGAGACAGGGAACAGAGATCCACTGTGACTGCATATTACTGTACACCAATCAGAGACAGGGAACAGAGATCAGCTGAGACTGTGTATTACTGCACACCAATCAGAGACAGGGAACAGAGATCGACTGAGACAGAGTTCTGGGACAGGACCAGGGATGAACAAAGAACTCTAGGGGCCGGAGCCTCACCTGGACCTCGTGGGAGGTGCCGTCCTGGGCAAGAGCCAGCAGGATGCTGACGCTGGTCTTCAGGTGCTGTCCCGACCCGATGCCCCCCACGTAGCGGTGCAGGCAGCCCAGAGCCAGGGAGTGACCCGTCCGGGACACCACGTCCCGCGCGGACTTCAGCCTGCCGCGCAAACGCAGGAGGGGTCAGAGCTGGGCCGCGGGCTGGCACACTCATCAAACAATCAAACCCACAACCAGGAGGCTGTGGGTTCGATTCCCATAGACTACCGTCACTGTACCCATAAAGCAGGGCAGAAACTACAGTAAGAATCCAGCTGTACAAACAGTCAAAATGTAAATGGAAAGCTACATCATTTCTCCTGCCTCATGGAGTCTGATAAGCCCTTTAGTAACATGGATGATCCTACACAGCCCTAACACAATGATACTTACAGGCAAAGTGCGAGTTATGGTATATTATGTTATGTTCAACCCAACTGACCGAGATAACTGAGGAGCCCAATTCAGAACAAACAGATCTAAAGAGCACCACGGCTGACAGCAAACAGATGCAGTCCACTCCAGATGCATTATGGGAACTGTGGTGATCCCAGGCATGGCAGGAGGCAGAGGGGTGTGGTGTGAGGGCGGGGTCCCGTACTTGTCGAAGCTGTACTGGGCCATGCGGGTCAGGGGGTGGGGTTAGGGGTTGGGGTAGGGGTTGGGGTGTGGTGTGAGGGCGAGTCCCGTACTTGTCGAAGCTGTACTGGGCCATGCGGGTCAGGGGGTGGGGTTAGGGGTTGGGGTAGGGGTTGGGGTGAGTGTGAGGGTGGGGTCCCGTACTTGTCGAAGCTGTACTGGGCCATGCAGGGGCTGGGGGTGGGGTTAGGGGTTGGGTAGGGGTTGGGGTGAGTGTGAGGGTGGGGTCCCGTACTTGTCGAAGCTGTACTGGGCCATGCGGGTCAGGGGGTGGGGTTAGGGGTTGGGGTAGGGGTTGGGGTGAGTGTGAGGGTGGGGTCCCGTACTTGTCGAAGCTGTACTGGGCCATGCGGGGCTGGGGGTGGGGTTAGGGGTTGGGGTAGGGGTTGGGGTGAGCGTGAGGGTGGGGTCCCGTACTTGTTGAAGCTGTACTGGGCCGTGCGGGGCTGGGGGTGGGGTTAGGGGTTGGGGTAGGGGTTGGGGTGTGGTGTGAGGGTGGGGTCCCGTACTTGTTGAAGCTGTACTGGGCCGTGCGGGGCTGGGGGTGGGGTTAGGGGTTGGGGTAGGGGTTGGGGTGTGGTGTGAGGGCGGGGTCCCGTACTTGTTGAAGCTGTACTGGGCCGTGCGGGGCTGGGGGTGGGGTTAGGGGTTGGGGTAGGGGTTGGGGTGAGTGTGAGGGTGGGGTCCCGTACTTGTCGAAGCTGTACTGGGCCATGCGGGCGATGAAGGTGGCCTCTCCCACCACCTGCGCCATGCGCCCCAGCGCCTCCCCCGCGGCGCACCTCAGGATGGGGTTGGGGTTGTCCAGCGCGCCCATCACCAGGGCCAGGGCGGACCGGCGCACCTCCTCCGGCCCCAAACTGCTCTTGTTCTCCGCCAGACCCTGCGGGGGTAGAGACGGACGTCCTGACTCCACAAAGCACAGCTAGCATTTAACAGGCAGCCTGACTCCAAAAAAAGCACAGCTAGCGTTTAACAGGCAGCCTGACTCCACAAAGCACAGCTAGCGTTGAATGGGTAACCCTTTAGGACAAGCCACTGTGACGTGCCACAAAAAGTTCATCAACTGTGAAATCCCACCACAGGATAATTCACCCTTTTTAAAGCAGGTTGTTTGGAACATCTATTCGAAATTAAATATTTTTGTTCTGGAACTCCACTGCTTTCAATTACCAGCAGTGACTGTTACATCAGCATTGGAATGTTCAGTTAAAAGCATTCTACATAAATTTGTGATCTGGCACCTCTGAAGGGCTGATTCGTGAACAAATTCAGCGCAACCGCATTTTCCTTTAATACTAAATATAATGCCTTCTGAAATTTTGTGTGGTCTCCCTTCAATCTGGAAAAGCAAGTGCTGCTCTCTGCCAGCAGTTCACCTTGATATTTAAACTGATACATATAGCCTATATCATTGGCTCTACAAGTTAAATGTAAGATTCCTGAAATTGCTCATCCCAGATCAGATTTGTGATGAACCAGCTTCATTAGCTGGTGTACCCAGAGCACAAGCTGGCGTACACGCACGTACCCAGTAAACGACCGAGCAAAATCTGAAGAGGAACCCAGACTCGGGTCTGCCTGTGCTGTAGGCGGAGCCTCACCTTGAGCGCGCTCAGAACAGCGGTGAAGATGTTGAGCTGGACGGCCTGCTGCCGGACCCCCTTGGCCTGCTTGATGCACTCCGCAAAGTGGTCCAGCATCTGGAGCCTAGCCCACAGGACCCAGGAGCACAGAGCACGAGGAGACCGCTGTCAGTGTGAGCTCACACACTCACACACACACACTAGAGCTCTCAGCAGGCCTGAAAATCCAAGCCCAACCCAACTTCACCCGGCCCGAGTGAGATGAAGCCTGAGCCCTACCCAACCCGAAAACACACACGCACGGACTCGCACACACACACACACACACGCACACACACGCATGCACACGCACGGACGCGCACACAGGCACACACACACACACACACACACGCATGCACATGCACGGACGCGCACACACACGCCTGCTCACGCACGGACGCACGGACGCGCGCACACACGCACACACACACAGTCCTAGCGGGTCCTCCCCCCCTCCCTCACACGCCCACCTGTGTTTGAAGGAGACGTGGGGGAAGACCACGCCGAAGAGCGCCACGGACGCATCGATGACGGACACGCCGAGCGGCAGGGGCCCGGGGATGGCCTCGCCCACGGGCACGCGCAGGTAGATGGACGAGGGGTCGTGCTCCAGCGCCCCGCTCCCTGACGCACTGTTGGGCTGCAGCTACGGGACGGGACGGGACGGGACAGGAGACGAGAGTTACCGAGGGCAACCAAGGACTCAAACACCGCAGTGAAGAACCCTTCTGTCACTCGAAGACTACTGAGGCCAGACATGGAAACGCATCTTAATCTAACATTACATTACATTATAGGCATTTAGCAGACGCTCCTATCCAGAGCGACGTACAACAAGTGCATAGGTTTCATGATGTAGAGGCGCAAAAGAAACACTAGAGTGAGGTAAGGATCGTAGTGCCAGAAGTGACCACATCGATCAGGACTCCAACCCTGTAGAGTAAGCTTGTTCAGCAACGGGACGAGCCATTAAACACCATCTTGACTTCAAAAGTAATCATCATTTTACCAAATTCATATTCAGATGATTCCTTTTAACTAGAATTCCCTGGCATGTAGGATAGCTATGCTCACAAACGTTTATGTACTGCAGTGTCTTCAGAATCACATTTTACTGCTATACAACCAGGCTGTGTGAGCATTTGAATGATTTGAGGAGATTGGGGAAACCTCAGACTAGTGCCCCCCCCCGCCCCACTAAAAGCCCCGCCCCTCGCTCGGTCACCTGGTCCTCGATGGACTTGTGGTCGGTCTCCTGCAGCCAGGAGCCCATGAGCACGCTGTCGTCGTAGTGACAGAGCGAGCGCAGCAGGGAGGTGGTGGTGTTGGCCGAGTTGTCCGTCAGCGTGAACTCCGCCACCAGCTCCCTCAGGAGCGCGTTGAAGCTCCCTGCAGGGCAAGCAGACGCTCAGACTCCTCCAGGAACAGGGGCTTCAATACAACGCGATGCAGCACTTTCACAACTGTAATGGGGACAGCGGTGTGGTGCGGTGTAGTGGTTAGGGGAACTGGCCTTCTAATTAAAAGGCTGCAGGTTCAATTCCCAGCAGGGCACTGCCATTGTATCTAAACATCGCTGCCATGCATCTTCCAAATGGGTTTGTTCCACATTGTTGGTGGTTCAGGAGAGCAACCATCATTATTCACATTATTACTATCGGTGTTATTACAGAATAAAGCTCTAGTGTTTCCCAAAAGAAAGTGCAAGTGCTGATTGCGACAGTCACAGCTCAGTGGCAGAGGCAGCCGGCCTTACCTTCGTAGGTCTTTGGCGGTAAGAGGGGAAGGATGTCGTGTCCTTACCTTCGTAGGTCTTTAGCGGTAAGAGGGCCAGGATGTCGTGTCCTTACCTTCGTAGGTCTTTGGCGGTAAGAGGGCCAGGACGTCGTGTCCTTACCTTCGTAGGTCTTTGGCGGTAAGAGGGGAAGGATGTCGTGTCCTTACCTTCGTAGGTCTTTGGCGGTAAGAGGGCCAGGATGTCGTGTCCTTACCTTCGTAGGTCTTTGGCGGTAAGAGGGCCAGGACGTTGTGTTCTTACCTTCGTAGGTCTTTGGCGGTAAGAGGGCCAGGATGTCGTGTCCTTACCTTCGTAGGTCTTTGGCGGTAAGAGGGCCAGGACGTCGTGTCCTTACCTTCGTAGGTCTTTGGCGGTAAGAGGGCCAGGACGTCGTGTCCTTACCTTCGTAGGTCTTTGGCGGTAAGAGGGCCAGGACGTCGTGTCCTTACCTTCGTAGGTCTTTGGCGGTAAGAGGGCCAGGATGTCGTACAGCCTCAGTCGCACCATGGCTGCGCTGGCCTTCAGGTGAGCTCCGTGCACCTTGATCACCGCGGGAACGCTGCAGGCGTTAGAGCAATGCCAGTCAGAACACGGGGAGGCTAGCGAAGCGGCCAGGCTAACGCAGAGCACTGGTGATCTAGGATCGCTTTTCCCTGGCTCATATCCTAACCTTACGCATTAGGAGCTCAAAGCAAAACTGACCCCAGACCAGCACTCCTGCTTTAAAATGATATAGGAACATGCGCCCGGGTCAAATTAGCAGCAGGTACAAACTCCTTCCTTCTGTCTCTGTCCAAGGGGTGCAACGCTGAGCATGATGGGAATTCTTGTACTCACTGTGACATCATGGTCATGGCGCACTCTATGGGGGTCATCAGCCTGCGGATCACGTCCTCCGTGAGGAGCTCTGGACAGTGGGCCACAAAACTGCGCATGGCTGCAGGGGAGAGGAAGAAGGGTCACCTACGGTCCCTCACCCTCCTTTAAAGAGCCGCAGGGTAACCGCATGGCCACTGAACCGCCTTTAAAGAACACGTGCGGTCAGAGTAACTCCACCTCACAGAGCTAAGTTTCCATTCTTCCGTTAACGTTGTCTTATAAAACCAGTGAACCTCAACCTCCTGTTTCACCTCATTTTCTGTTCCTGATCCACCTTTTGGCCGTGGTTCTTTGCCCAACTGCTGTCATTTTCTCCATTAGCACCCAACACAACAACAAGGGGAGAGAGGAAGAGGAAGAGGAGGGCGGCCTCACCGCAGAGCGCCCCAGCGCGCCCCTCCAGGGTGACCTGCCAGGTGAAGGAGTCCCCCCGGGCCTTCTCCGCCTCCAGCTCCTTCTGCGAGCGCGGGAACACGTTCCTCCACAGCAGCAGCATCTTGGGCAGGTGATAGCGGACCAGGGAGGGGCCTGGACGGGGGAGGAGGGTCAGGGTCAGGGTCCAGGAAGGAGATACACATTTAAAAGCAGTCAGGGTTAGGGAAGGAGATACCTGTTTGAAAGCAGTGAGGGTTAGGGAAGGAGATACATGTTTAAAGGTACTGAGGGTTAGGGTCACGGAGGAGACGTGTTCTGTGTGCAGAGAGAGCGCGTTAACGCACCCAGAGTCATGAGGGCCCCCAGGAGCAGCCAGCCGGCCTGCGTGCGCTGCAGGGAGAGGCGGCTGTTCTGAGCGGCCGTGCGGAGCAGGTCCTCCGCGATGCTCACCACCATCTGCAGCGGCCAGAGGGACAGAGCTCAGAGACAAGCACACCGCTTCTTCATCTGAGAACATACGCTAGCTAACCTACGGTTCAACCGGCACACAGCTACTGTTCAGCCGCAAAGCAAAGTTCAGAAGGCGGTCGTTAGTGCGGTCGGCGTCAGATCGCGGGCGTGGTCGGGTGGGTACGGACCTTTCCCTTGGAGTGCGGGATTCCCAGGGGGCACTGGTGCACGCCCCCCAGCAGGGCGGCCATGGCGAAGCTGTAGCCGCTCACGGCCTCCGGGGAGGTCTTCAGGTTGTTGATGCGCTCGGCGCAGCGGTCCAGCAGCGGAGTGAGCTGATAGGGCAGCGCCACGGCGACGCAGCGCAGGCACCAGGCCGCCGCCAGCCGCGCCGCCATGCTGGGGTGCAGCAGCACCGACGTCACCGTCTCCAGGAGACCTGCGTGGAGACCCACAGTGCAAAGGGCAAAGGTCAGAGGGAAGCCTGCTAAAGGACAATGATTCCCTGGTAACTCTTTTTAAACCAGTGTAATTTCCTCCAGTGATGCTATTCTTCTGTTCATGTGAGGGGGCTGTTTGTGGTGGTGGGGGGGGGAACCGATAGAGGGCTCCTGTATGAGCAGCAAGGCGGTTTTTTTGGGGGGGGGGGGGGGGCAGGCTGGCATACCGATAGAGGGCTCCTGTATCAGGGGCGAGGCTGTTTTGGGGGGGGTTTGTGAGGGGGGGGGCAGGCTGGCGTACCGATAGAGGGCTCCTGTATCAGGGGCGAGGCTGTTTTGGGGGGGGGGGGTTTGTGAGGGGGGGGCAGGCTGGCGTACCGATAGAGGGCTCCTGTATCAGGGGCGAGGCAGGTTTTGGGAGGGGGGGTCTGTGAGGGGGTGGGGGGGCAGGCTGGCATACCGATAGAGGGCTCCTGTATCAGGGGCAAGGCTGTTTTGGGGGGGGTTTGTGAGGGGGGGGGCAGGCTGGCGTACCGATAGAGGGCTCCTGTATCAGGGGTGAGGCTTTTTTGGGGGGGGTTTGTGAGGGGGGGGGGCAGGCTGGCGTACCGATAGAGGGCTCCTGTATCAGGGGCGAGGCTGTTTTGGGGGGGGTTTGTGAGGGGGGGGCTGGCGTACCGATAGAGGGCTCCTGTATCAGGGGCGAGGCTGTTTTGGGGGGGGTTTGTGAGGGGGGGGGCAGGCTGGCGTACCGATAGAGGGCTCCTGTATCAGGGGCGAGGCTGTTTTGGGGGGGGTTTGTTAGGGGGGGGCAGGCTGGCATACCGATAGAGGGCTCCTGTATCAGGGGCGAGGCTGTTTTGGGGGGGGTTTGTGAGGTGGGGGCTGGCGTACCGATAGAGGGCTCCTGTATCAGGGGCGAGGCTGTTTTGGGGGGGGTTTGTGAGGTGGGGGCTGGCGTACCGATAGAGGGCTCCTGTATCAGGGGCGAGGCGGTGGCGCTCAGACTCTGTACCAGGCTGCCCAGCTCCTTCAGGGCGCACACCATCACGTGCTGGCTGGCCGACACGTCCGCCCCGCCCGCCTTGTTCTCCCCGCTGGTGTCGTTCACCACCGCCTCTGCGGAAGGGAAGGGGGATGGGGGGGGGTAGAGGAGACACACAGAGGGAACGGAACGGGGGCTTTTGAGCAAGCTTCATCCCCCAGATCGAGTCCCACATCACCACTCACAGGCACGGATCTGAACAGCAGCACTAACAATAAACCCTTAACACCAAAGATGCATGTCGCTTTACTGCCTTTCAAAATCATTAGGCAGCAATATATACATCACCTACTCCAAGATTCTAACCAAGGTTTACTCACAATGGCATGCAAAATATTACTGTAAATACTGCTATAAAATACATATCTTTAGACAATATGATTACGCATAAATGCTTGCAATTAGCAGTAGTGGGGGTTTAACCAGACAAGGATAATAAATATAATAACGCTCAGTACATATCAAAATCAGTTTAAAAATTTTTGTTTGGCTTTAATGAGATAATGGTTTTGCAAATTGTTTTCAGATTTTAAATTGAGATTCCCGTCTCCGTAGAGTACGGTCATGCTTGACTGCAGATCCTCAGTTAAACCCCCACTCCTGCTGCCGGGCTTGCCGTCACGGTACAGTGACCCGAGGAACGGTACCAGCTGCCGCCAGAGGGGGCGCAGCTGAGCAGCGGTGCCGCAGACGGGTGACTGGCGCACGGCACGAGCTCACAGACCTGGCTCTGAAGGTTTCCACAGACACTGTGACCGTCCTCAAAAAAAGACCTGTGTCTTAGGGTTCACATGACCATCCCTGTCCAGTAGGAGCTTGCAGTTCCACGTAGCGTCTTAAAAAGCAACCTTGGCTAATCAGTTTTTCGCCTGGGCCCCACAGAGGAGGGATTTTTGCTCCATCCAAACGCATTACATTTTCGTAGCGTCAGAACAAGTGTTTGTGAGCCTAACATTTATGAGCCTCACGGCTCATAAATCATCTTTTGAACCAAGGCGAACATGCTCGAACAGCAGAGTCAGCATCAAGATTCTCAACTGCTGCTTCCAAGGCTTCACTTCAAAATATAAGGGACAGCCTTGCAGCACTGAGGCAACACTTAAACCTAACGTTGCCAAACTGCAAGCTCTCTACACACCCGACGTGTTCAAAACTTCAGAGCCCTTCTGTAAAATATAAGAAGAGAAGGTTGAGCTGATTACAGAGATATTCCCTCACGGGAAGTCACTTCAAAGGGAGGGAAGGAAAAGGAGAGAGGGCGAGAAGAAAGAGTGAATTTTTGGGAAAAGTCAGACCTCCCACAGTAGAATGTTCCCCCAGTGGTTTCAAAGCAAATCACAGAGTAAGAATATTGAAGTTTAAAAATGAGAAGAAATGAGTTGTGAAAATAAAAACTGTGACACCTAAAAGGGTGAGAGCAGTGGGTGACGAAATCAGGAATGGAATGGATTTTCTGACACACGTTAATGAAATGGCTTTTATATTTAAGTAGTTATATTGAATGCAAGTATTTAATGAAGTGGAAGTGCTAAAATACGATAATTGGAGATAATAATTTTTAAAAGTCGAACAGGTTTAGAACTCAGTTATTTGTGTCAGCCAATGTGTGGAAAAAGGGCAGATTGGGTTCAATGCGTTTAAAATGAAAAATAATATGGGCTTGCTTCTATCGAGTTACGTTTAGTGAAGAGCAAGAGCTTCTCAGCATGCAAATACAAAATGAAGGCTGCATTAGTGCCAAGTCTAGACGTGGGTTAGTGGATTAATAGTCAGGCAGCTACTATACAAAATGCTGTGCCTAGCCCATGGACGATTGCCAAGTGACCTCTTTCACAGAGCAAAGTCACTTTTCCATGAAAAAAAGCAGGCCGATATACAGCTAGAACATGAGCTGATATATTTCGTGGATGCGTTCACAGGTGATAGAGCCTGATCCACAGCAATGTTAAGTGCTAGTTAACAACCTTTGGTTAATCCTTGCGTCTTAATCAAAGCATAAAACAATATAGAGAGATGTTCAGTGGTACTAAAACTCTAAATCCAAACGCTATGTCCAACGCTATGTCCTATGCCCATTAACTCACAATCAACAAATGCGTATATCGTACAATATTCCAAAGGATCTGACTACTTGATTTATGATTTTTAAAAACGGTTCGCATGCGTCCAACTTGGCTCGGCGCCGACTTCCGTTCGCGACCCGCACTTCCCGAGCGCGCGGGCCAAGAGACGTTCTAGAACTTTCCCTCAGGATATGAGGCGCAGAAAAGCCTCCTTAGGACGCCACTTAGGCTTCAGGCCTTTATTCCAGCACCACTGAATTCAAGTTTTAAAAAAAGAGAACATTTTTAAAAAAGAGAAGGTGAAACGTGACAAAGACCAACAGAAAGAAAGTTGAAAAAGGGCGATATGTTAAACGTGTCAAGCGTTGCAGAGGCGGAAAACGACGCGGGGGCAAGCGAAGCGACAACGAAAAAGAGCAACCGAAAAGAAGCAAACGTAACCCAAATAAAGTGTAAAAAAAAATAAAAATAAAAATGAGTACTTACTCTGCAATGCTCTGAACCTGGACACTTCCCCCCCATCAACCACCTCCTTACCGACAGCCCGGGTCTGCTTGGCGATGGCCTGGCAGAGCTCCTTGGCGGCGGCGATCTGGGCCTTCTCGCCGAGCAGGCCGCCCAGCGAGGCGCGCAGCATGAAGGAGACGCAGCGGCGGGAGTAGACCGCCTCCACGTGCGTCTGCGTGGCGCGCGGGTGCGACACCAGCTCCAGCACGTGCGACAGGAAGGTGGCGAAGTTGCGCTCCAGCCACTGGCCGCCCAGCGTGGTCACGAACACCACGTACGCCTGCCGGAGGGCACGCGCAACATCAGCGTCTCTGACAGCCAATCATATCGCTGGTGTTACTATGAACACGATTATTATTATTATCTACAGTAGTGGCACATAGTTATCATCATCTTTATTACTACTAATACTACTGCTGCTACTACTACTGCTACTACAACTACTGCAGTTACTGCTACTGCTGCTCCTACTACTACTACTACAGCTACTGCTGCTGCTGCTCCTACTACTACTACTACCACGACCAAAGCTACCCCTCCTACTACAACTACTACTGCTACTACTACAACTACAACGACTACCATTACTGCTACTACTACTACTACTACCACTACTACTACTATTACTATTACTAATGCCACTACTGCGACTACTACAACTACTACTGCTACTATTACTACTATTTTCCTAGATTTCCCATGTTCGGTTATATGCCATCAGTTTGAAATCTGACGGTATTTAAAAATAATCAATATGACCTTCACTGAACCAAATGAGCCTAGCAGACAGGCATAAAGGGAAGCCCAGAGGGACTGAACTGACCTGCGTGACGCCCACCCGCACCTCCCTGCTGACGGACCCGCCCCCCTTCAGCATTTCGCCCCCGCTCTTCAGGAAGCCCGACCCGCCCCGCAGGAAGCCTGTGGCCATCAGCTCCAGCACCTCCTCCAACGTGGCCTTCTTCACGTTCTGACGCATCACTAAAACACGAGACACTGTTACTGCAAGGCTGTGACATCACTGCAACACGGGACACTGTTACTGCAAAGCTGTGACATCACTGCACCAGGGGACACAGAGTCACTGTAAGGCTGTGACATCACTGCAACATGGGACACTGTTACTGCAAGGCTGTGACATCACTGCAACACGGGACACTGTTACTGCAAGGCTGTGACATCACTGCAACATGGGACACTGTTACTGCAAGGCTGTGACATCACTGCAACATGGGACACTGTTACTGCAAAGCTGTGACATCACTGCACCAGGGGACACAGAGTCACTGTAAGGCTGTGACATCACTGCACCAGGGGACAGAGTCACTGCAAGGCTGTGACATCACTGCAACATGGGACACTGTTACTGCAAGGCTGTGACATCACTGCACCAGGGGACACAGAGTCACTGTAAGGCTGTGACATCACTGCAACATGGGACACTGTTACTGCAAGGCTGTGACATCACTGCAACATGGGACACTGTTACTGCAAGGCTGTGACATCACTGCAACACGGGACACTGTTACCGCAAGGCTGTGACATCACTGCAACATGGGACACTGTTACTGCAAAGCTGTGACATCACTGCACCAGGGGACAGAGTCACTGTAAGGCTGTGACATCACTGCACCAGAGGACACAGATTCACTCACTTCCCTTCTCCATTAGCAAGCAAATAGCAGTAACACTACAACAGTCCACTTCTTATCGCCGTGGCGATAGCCACGACGACAGAGACCGCCCTCACCGGCAGCCTGCTTGGGCATCAAGGCAGTGGCCATCACGGTCCCCAGCAGCTTGGACACGGCCACTCGGACCCCGTAGTTGGACCCCTCCAGGGCCTTGAAGCAGAGGGTGGCCACGTTCTCCAGCTCGGTGGTCCACATGAAGACGGCCTCGTTCTGCAGCTCCAGCAGGCACTGTCAGGGGAGAGGGATCAGAGCACCGCCGCTGGGCCTGGGGAGCTGGGGTCCGCCTTCCATACCCACAAACACGGCAACACATTCTCCAGAAACGCTCCGTAACTAACATTCTGTGATGTACTCCATTCAATATCATGCACCAGACAAGTAAGTCCCACACCGATTAAGTCAATAATTTGCGCAATCATGAGGTTCACATGACCTTGGTTCACCCTCAGGCTAAATGCTCATATTTTATTTTCTGGTGTTCACTAGAAAGCATGATACCAAACCCGGGAATGCGTTTGAATGAAGCAGCAGTGCTTCTTTTCAGCGTTACCTTGGCGACCGCACACCTGACGGCCATCGATCGGTCGGTCAGCAAGGAGCGGGCGTTCTTGTAGATGTCCCGGTGGCAGGAGGCCGCGGCCCCCCCCAGCCCGCTCAGGACCTTCTGCAGGCTGAGCAGGATCTCCCCACGGCCCTGGGACTGGGGTCAGCGAGGAGGAGTGTGAGGAGGAAGAATATTAAGCCGTTAGTCCCTTCTCCTTGCCTCCAGACAAAAGCCAGACACAAAAGCAGGTCTAACATCCAAAATTGTCCTATAGACTAGTGAAAGGAAGACTAAGCATAATGCATCCCACAACAGGCAGCACTACTATGTATTGTTAATCATTTCCAAGAACCAATCAAAAGACACTCAATAACGAAACACTGATTGGCTCACATCAGTGAGCCTCTCACAGCATCCACCCATTTTGGAGTCAAAGAAGCCAGATTTTTCCATTACTATAACGGGCTTTCCTCACAGTTCTCTTTTTCTGCATCGGTTTTAGAGACAACACAGCAGCGTCACATGCAGTGAGGGTACCTCAGCGCTTTTCAAAGCCTTCAGGAGGTTGTTGATGGTTTCGGGGAAGGAGCTCCCGAGCATTCGGCCCATTTTCTCATAGAAGGCCCCGACGCAAGCCACTGCGGCGCTGCGAACAGGGAGCGGCGGGTTAGCGCAAAGCGGCGTGGTGTTCCTGCAGCACTGATCAATGCTGATCTATACAAGAGCGATCAGCGCCGATAGCTGATCTGTGGTAGTGATCAGCACTGATGGATGAGGTGTAATAGTGATCAGTACTGATGGATGATCTGTGGTAGTGATCAGCACTGATGGATGAGGTGTAATAGTGATCAGTACTGATGGATGATCTGTGGTAGTGATCAGCACTGATGGATGAGGTGTAATAGTGATCAGTACTGATGGATGATCTGTGGTAGTGATCAGTACTGATGGATGATCTGTGATAGTGATCAGTACTGATGACTGATCTGTGAGTGACCAGCAATTATAAACTCAGGTGACAGCCCCTGTGTCCTAACCCCTGTCGTTCGTTCTTCAACATGCTACCTGACTTCCACAGTCAGTAAATTACAATTTCACAAGAGGCTGCAGAAACATTGAGGTACGCCACACAGGCACTAGCTGGAAGATCTCCCTCATATACACATGCCCTATGGAATTCATTTACCCATAATGTCCCCCTGATATACACAGTTCAGGCCCAAACACGTTTTGTGTTCATCTTTAGGGATTTGAACTTAAAGTTACAGTCAGTGGACTCCAGCCTCAACCAGCAGCAGACAGATAATACATATTAATAGATAATACATATATAACAGAATACATATTAAACCCCAAGGAAAAATAAAATGTAATTGCAATTTAGTACATTCCCAAGTACTACCAAACACTACAATCCTCAGTACCTTAGATAGGCTACAACCCCAAATGTTCGTGCTGAAATGTAGTGCTATCCCCCATCAAGAGGACTGACAGACAGATGTGTACAGCGTGTATTACAGACTGTACTATTTTGCTAAATCTGAGGGTGTTTGGGAATAGGAAATGCTGAAGAAAAAAACACAGCTCACAGTTTAGTGGGCAGGTAGGTGGGCGTGTCATCTTTGCTCTTGATGATGTCATTGCACTTGTCCAGAGTCTGGAAGACGGTGAAGGTGTCGCCGATGCTGTACAGCGTGGCCAGGTTTTTGGCCAGGAGTTTACGGGTGGGGGGCCCGGGGGCACTGCTGATGAGGCCTGTGAGCTGCTCCACCAGCTTCTTCTGCTTCTCTTTCACATCCACCTGCGCGCACACACACGCGCACGCACGCACACACACCATGCATACACGCACGCACACACACCACGCATACACGCACACACGCACACACACACAAACACACACACACACACACAAACACACACACACGCGCACGCACGCACACACACCACGCATGCATGCACGCACACACACACACACAAACACACACACACACACACCTGTTGTCAGCTACACCTGAATTCTGCTTCTCACTCCCCTCCCCCCAACTCATCTTACATCGGCAAGATACACTGACTGCACCTTGAACACTAAATAACCAATATAAGCAACATTCATTCCATTTGGGGAGTCCATCCCCAGGTGGTCGAACAATCAAGTATATTTTCCATTGGGTACTGAATATGTGCTACACAAGCTTCAGAGCTTGTGACTTCAGTGATGTGATAATCATGTAGATGATGTTGTACAAATAAAATGGTTTGAATACGGTCTTAAGAGTGAAGTCTTAAGAGATAAGTATTTTTCACATATATTAAAGCATTTTTAATTGAGCCTTACTTGTGTCATAGTTGTTGATCAGTCACAACAAATAGTAAGACGTCTGCTCTGTGCAATGAGTGGAAGAGGACGGTGAGAAGCACTAGCCAAGGCCTAAACGACTCAGAGATCACGGCTGGGCCACCTACCTTGTTCGCTGCCACAAGAACTTTGTCCAAGAAACGGAGCCATTCGAAGATGAAGACCGGCCTCTTGGCCTCGGTGATCTGGGCCAGGGCGTCCTCGTTGAGCAGCAGACTGTGGGCCAGCTCCATCGGAAGACGTCACGAGTAACCAACAAGTCGAAATGAATTCAGGGTTCCTTTGCAGGACGCCCGGTGAACTGGCCTCGCCTCTGAAACACAGCACAAGAGCGCTTCGGATATTAAACCTGGCTTTTCAAGCCTGCTGCAAATGATGAAGATAGGCGTCTTTTCAAAAGGTGAGCTAAATTAAATAGGCCTGCAACCAACCTAAAACCCCACAGCAGTACTTCATGATTTGCAGCTGGGAGAAGTTTCTGAGAAAAGCCTGAGCCCATAAGCACTGAGCTTTATTTCTCTATTGTAGTTCCTCTCAATGCAGAAATGAGTGAAATAAAGAAAGGTTGCAAATCCCGTTCCAATAGCAAAGACCTTAAAAAGAAGCTGTTCATTTAACGGCAACACACAATTACGCTCACTTATTTAACTTAAAAGAAATGAAATATATTTGAGAAAATATACATTTCATTTCACTAAGTCAGCACATCAAGAAGGCAGTTCACTGATATTTTGCATGTGCCTCAGCACTGATCGTGTTCAACAACATTGCAAGAAATTAATGATGCGAGACCACTCCAAATAAGTAATCATATCTTGGTAAAGACTGAAAAACCCAAGACCAACTTTTCTAGAGGCGTTGAGGATATTATAACCGATCTTGGTGAAATTTGTGGTAAAAACTTCATTTTGAAATGTAGGTTTTTTTCACAGATCAACTTTCAAGATTATAATCACTCATAACTCTGTTACCTTTCATTTTAGGGTGAATGTAACCACGCAAAAGACAGAGTTGGAAATTATCTTTGAAATGATACAAGAACCATCTCTATGACCTATAACAATGTAGATATGGCAAGTCCAGTCATCAAGTCACGCTAATTAGCCCAAACTTCATTAGCCCATATCTCCATTAATAATCAGAGACAAGTGTGATTTTGGTTCCAGGGGGTTCTTATAAGACCAAATAAGCATGCCAAATCTCATTAAAATCTGTGACAATGCAGTCCAAAAGTGTGTTGAATTTACTTTGACTTAGCCCTATGTAAGGCATGTACATGCACCATATGTAGCCATATGTTAGGCACTTTCATGTCTTGATTGTGCATTTTGGATCATTTCAGATGATGTAGGCCTAATTCATAGGCAAACCATTTTATAATAGCGATATCAGAAATGAAATCTCACACAAAATGGCATGTCCTATAGCTTGATGCTCAACTTTAGTCTGATTAGTGCAATCAAAACGATACCCCAACCATTATCTAATGCTCTTATTCCTGGTCAGTGTCGCAGGAGGGCTGGAGCCTACCCCAGCATGCATAGGGCAAGAGGCAGGAATACACCCTGGACAGGTTGCCAATCCATCGCAGGGCACACACAGCATTCACTCACCATTCATACCTACGTTCAATTTAGAGTCTCCAATTAACCTAACATGCATGTCTTTTTGGACTGTGAGAAGAAACCGGAATGCCTGGGATTCTAACATGAGACCATCTTCAGTGGAAACAGCGCTAACACAGCACCACCGTGACGCCCTCAAACCGATACTGCACCACATAATTAGCTAATTAATTAACTCGGCCAGCTCATTTCAATAAACCCGACCTCGTTTCACCTCCTAAAATACAAACACGTCCATTAACTTACATGCCAATTCGACCACGCTAGCTAACATATAGATACGCAGAAGTGTCGACCAAGCTGTTAACTGCAGTGAACATGACAATAATGGCTGGGCGTTCTTAGCCACAAATAAAACCTTTAACATCAGGCAAAATATGAAAAAACAAGCTACAAACAAAATCGCCAGCCAAGGTTAAGTACACACTGTAAACACTGAACCAGTGAGCCTCCATATCACCACTTGTTCTTCCTGTTAGTTCATGCAAAGCTATTCAGCTAACCAGTTATTTCACCATTCGTGTTCATTCGAAGAAACGCAGATTCAAGTTAGCAACGAGACAAAACTGTAAACACAACACGATCCTTATATCTAACCCAACTAGGAAGCCAACCTCCAAAGTGTTCGCTAGGTAAGTTACAACACACGAATACCTGCTAGGAGCTGCCAATCTACATATCAACCAGTTTGTAGCTAGCGAAATGAAAAAATTGCAATGAATTCGAATCTCTATGTTTAATGAATTAGGTATCTAACGCACCCAAAACAAACACTTTACAAGAACTGTATTTAAAACATGTTCATAATATTTGTTAAGCTTGTGAAACCAATTAGAACAACAAAAAGGGCCTTTAATCACCTGTTTTGTCACCACTCGACGTTCGCGTCTAGTTAGCACTTAGCTCAAACATGAGTGACAACGAAATTATTCCGCCTGGAAACAGTCCGCGATTTGAGCATCAAACGCTACAGACATTTGAGAAAATTGTGAAAATCTGATCATAGTCAACAAAAATAAAAACCCATATTTTCTCAGAACAATACTCAATCTAATTAATAAGCGGTAGTTACCGTTTTTTGTACTTATGTTTTTATTATTTTATATATCAGGAACGTTGGACTGTGAAACCAGAGTACTACCAGAAATATGAGTGCCGAAGGACCGGAAGATGCTGTCTAGTAGTATTCGCTACTAGCTGGACACTGGACAGCACCTAATTAACTAACACGCTAACGGCAGTTAATTTAACCATTTTAAATATTTGCCATACATTGGCTGAGATAAGTCTTATTTTATGTTGCCATTGAAATCCCTGAGATGGCAGACGATGAAGATGATTATATGTCAGACGCCTTCCTCAAGAAGATGTAAGTTAGCTAGTCTAAGCTTTGCTTACAGTAATTAACCGTGCCAGTAACAGTAACAGTAACTTATCGTGCTTATCACAATCATCCGTCTGGGGCATAACAGCAGTATCCACCTGATACATTGATATGGGATGCACGTCGTGCTTTCTAAATGTGTAACTAGCTAGTTATAATGAGGATTCAGTTTATTTTGGTTGTTGACTATTTGACTCGCTAGTTGGGAGGTTATACTAGTTAGAGTACATGACTGTGGACGCACTATTAGTTCTAGCTACGCAAATCAATTTAAAGTTGCTGAAATATTTGTTTCCTCTCCAGTAGACAGTAGTAGTTGTTCCGAATTCATGGTTTGCAATTATTTGATGCTAGTTTGATTCTGCCTTCATTAAAGTTTGGATTTTACATAGTGGGGTTTTTCGACAGCTTTCTTTGTGAACTTATGGTGAAACAGCAGATCTCCATTTCTGAGTTTCAGTCTGTCCTTGCTTTATTTTGTCTTAAGCTACATTTTCCAGGTCGAGATGGCGAGTTGTCTTCTTATAAAAAATGTCTGTCTCTGCCTCTCCAATCCATATAGGGAAGAAGTGAGACCAGGCGTGCCCATGGTGAAACGAGTGAAAGCCGCACTGAAAAGAGAAACACTGCACAAGGAAAAAAATGAAAAGAACCGTCAGAAGACCTACAAGGAGCAGGAGCAGGAGAGTCGGGAGGCCTTACTGCACAACAGCATCAGCAATGAAAACCGAGGTTTTGCAATGCTACAGAAAATGGGCTACAAAGCTGGCCAGGGACTGGGAAAAGACGGTCAGTTTTTATGGTGGAAGATCGGCACGGAAACTAACTGTTAAATATGGGGTGCATGCAAGATGCGACACCATTACTAACATTTCGTTAATAATGCTTTAAAATTATTTTATAACAATTGAAAAATTAGATAAATATTGTGCTGTCTTTACTACAGGGGCAGGAAGGGTTGAACCTATTCCACTGAATATCAAAACAGGTGAGTCCTGCCTTTTATATTTTTTGATTCTTCGTGCATAGTACCCATAAATAGTTACTGACTAATTACTGTGGCTGGAGAACAGTAAATCTCTTAAGGAAGATGTGTTTTTTCCCACCAATCAGACCGAGGTGGCATTGGAATAGAGGAAGTGAAAAAGAGAAAGGCGGAGGAGAAGCTGGAGCATTACAGGCGCAAGGTACAGGTGAAACAGCACGTTGAGAAGCAGTCACTGGAGGACTACAGGTAAATGGGACACGTAGTTTCCTCACTATACAACATGTGTGCGCACTTTTTGAAGGAGCTGGCCACAGCAATCAATGACCAAGACATAGTTCTCTTTCAACAGGATAGCATTTTCCTTACAGATTGATGCATACGCTATCCTGGTAGTGTAGTGGTAGTATAGTGGACTCAATGTGGACGAACAAATGTGTAACAGAGGCCCTGTTTGTTTTAAGGTCCTCGCTAACTCAGAGCGAGTTGTGGTGTTGAACGAAGGCATATCTGCGTGTCTGCAGTGGGCCCCATTCACAAATTTATTTGTGAAAAGGTTCCTACGAAAGAACAATATGAGATTCATGACACATGTGCAGACCTGTTCGTGTGATTTGCATAAGGAAACAGCCATGAACAAATACAGATAAGAAAAAAAAGAAAAAAGATTAATGCCGAAATGTTATTGGAAACGTTCTTATACGCAGTTTACGATCAGATGTGATCGTACGCATGTTTCGTGAATTCGCAATGTTACGGATGCATGGCGAATGCCATCGCTGCGTAGTGTAGTAGATGTATGATGAGATGGTGAGTGTGTAAGCCTGTCGGGTCGGTCCCCTCTTCCTCAGGGCCAGGATGAAGATAGAGAGGGAGGAGAGGCAGGCGGAAGGGGACCTCAGGAGGAGCCAGCGCGCCTGTGAGCAGCTGGACAGCCAGAAGGTCAGTGACACCCAAACGGCGGCAGAGAAACTCCCACCTGTGTGGGGCGCTATAGCAGCCATCCATCCATAACCTTAAAGCAGCTTTCCTTTTCCCTGACTGTCCCTTTTCATTCGTTCGTTCGTTTGTTTGTTTGTTTGTTTTTGTGTCAGTAACTGTGTGTCAGTATGTCTTTATATGTGTGTTATTTGGGGGTGGGGCTGTCACATGATTATTTTGCTGCACATTGGGACGGTACTGTTCCGGGCCATGCGTGCTTTCATGCACTTCTGTTCCAAGTGTGTTCTACACAGATCACTTGGAAGGGGAGGGCGGGTGGGGTTCGAAAGGAAAACATTATGACAAGGACTTGTCCTAGCCAATATTATAGATGATGGATTTGGATATTACTAATATAAGATATAGCATGAATGTACTTAATATTCTTCAGTTCATGCATTTGCTTTATTTAAAATGTCGGCCATATTATTCCCCCTTGTCACATGCTATATCCAGGTGTATGGCTGTTGAGGAGATCTGGAGGTCACAGTCATTCTCTGTGCTAATGCGACAGTCAGTGTGTGTGTCATTTAATTTTCTGTTTTATGATTAGCACATTAGTGTCCCTAGAGAAAGCTGGTACTGGCCGGAGACTGACTGTGACAAAGAGGAAGACGACGACGAAGAGACTGAAGCCAAGCAAGAGAACGAGGAAGACGAGGAAGAAGAGCTCACTGTTAGCGTTCTCTTATTATTATGCGTGAATATTTGGGCTAAAGACACCCGTTCAGTTTGGGTGAAAATGCAAGATGTTATTTATTAGTTTGTTTGCATGAAAATGAATGAAAATGATTGTTTACATGTCAAATAATTGTTTACATGTCAGATTTGTTTTTAGTCAAATATTTTGATGAAAGGTTAATGTTACCAGTTGATTAATTACTTTTGCATGTTGTATCTTGTAACATTTCATTTTTATTTTTCAAGGCTGTAGACAAGTTGCAGATTTTGACATCATACTTAAGAGGCGTGCATTTCTACTGCATATGGTGTGGGACCACGTACAATGGTAAGGACCACATTGCCTACCATTAAGGTGTAATAAACACACAATGAACATGATTCCACATTTAAAAAAAACACAAAACTGACCTTCAAAGATTGTGCATTTGGCAGTTCTTTTAAAAAAAAAAAAAAAATCTCCAGCTTCTCCACTTATTTACTGCTGAAATTTTGAACTATACGTGTTATTCCGCTGCCTTACATATACGGTCATGCCACGTTTTGCGTACGCTCTATGAATGTTAATTTGCACATTCTCCCTTTTCTGCCCTGCAGATGAAGAGGATTTGACATCAAACTGTCCAGGTGACTCGGCCGCGGACCATGACTGAACGGGCCAGTAGCCTATGGAACGAGAGAAGCATTCCCAGCCCTTACGCTGCTAGTCTTCCTCAGTTCCTGCGGAGCATCTGGACATGGACATTAGGGAATGACAGTCACTGTCACTTGGGTGGTTTCAGACACGCTGTATATATGAACAGTGTATTCCAAAGTATTTTGTAAAATAGTTCTGCTTTAGTAATGTTATTAAAAATATAAAATAGTTGTAGCCTAATTTGGTATCTGCCTGAAATGGAAAACAAAAGTTTCTGTATTGAGGTGAGGAAATCTGTAGTCTGTAACTTACAGTAAATGTTTTCTCCTAATGAATGTTTAAGCTTAAAGCCGATTTTTGTAGTCATTGTATTTTCTTGCTTGTTTTAGTTTCGTGTTATAAAAATAAAGTCTTGTTTCAGAGTGAAGAATGCTAGTTTGGGAATTGGAAAAGCCTTGGTATAATCTAGGAATGACGAGTGATTCAAAAAAACCATCTTATTTGTGTCGGTGTCTCTGTGTATCAAACTTCACAAGACAAGTACCTGTAACCGCACTGTGCTGCTAATGTCACAAAGCTTTCTTTGTAGGACATGCAGCGCAGTCCGTAAGTATTGGGACAGTGCCACCATTTTTGTTTTTCCTCTGTACTCCAGCACATTGGATTTTAAATGAAACAGTGAATATGAGGCTATATGGTAGCCTGTCAGGTTCAATTTGAGGGTATGTAGAGCCATATTGGGTGATTTTTGTTACAGCCCTTTTTTACATAGCCCCAATTTAGGGAAGCAGAAGTAATCAGGCAGTTGGCTGCCCAGCTGTTTCTTGGACTGCTGTGTGTTTTAGCATCAGTAGTTCATGCACAAGAAATCTAACGGCAGGACAATGAACCCAAACACACTGCTAAAGCAACCAAGGAGTTTTCAGGGCTAAAAAGTGGAATGTTCTTGACTGGTCAAGTATATCACCTGACATGAATCCATCTGAACTCCATTTCACTTGCTTATTTGTCCAATGTACTTCATGGTGTACTTTAGGTCACCTAAAATGGGGATTCTTCAGGGCTGTAATTCCCACATGGATCACTGGATATGGATGTGAATACCTTTAAAGCTGACAGTCTTCACTTCAACTTCATATCAGGGTGTGAAATTAACACCTGCCACCAGCCAAATACTGGTACAAACTGTGATTGTGAATAGTAAGGTTTCCTATTCTAGCAGCCATTTTAGCAAGTTAAAGATAGTGTGGCTGGTAAAATATATTATTATTATTATTATTATTATTATTATTATTATTAATAACAATAATAATAACAAATTGTTTTTTTGGCGGGGAAGGATGAACGTGCTGCAGGCGCCAGGTTTAGGTGGGGTGCCATTGCTTTCCCCTCTCCAATAGCACAGAAAGATAAGATTATGGAGTTTTCTGACTCAGTTTAGGAAGAGAGGAATAATTATTCTTCCGACTGTTGGGGCTTGGCTCAATGTCTGGATTCTGGCAGGCAGTGGGACACTGGCTGGAGTCCTATATTTTTTGACTTTTTGAATTTCCCTCGGATGATCTGCCACACGGATTGTTTCCAGGTTTCAATAGGCTAACACGGCGCAGTCGCCATCGTTCGTGATGACGTTTATGTTGGGAAATAGAAACTAAACCTGCTCAGCAAAGCGAAACTATCTGGGTGTATTGCGGTCGTTGTCCGCCTGTAAATGGTGGCTATTCTTTGCATTTATCTCGGTAAGTGAAGCATTATAATGAAAATATTGTTTAATTTCTTCATGGCACGTGTATGATGTTCAAATGTTTTTATTAGGGGTGCACTAGTCTTTGAGATGGCCTGATCATCTGTAGCCTAGTGGTCGTAGCATTTTAGTTGGAAATAGCGTTACTGTAAAAGTTTTGGCTTTCATGGAATAGCATGCATTTTGACTGAACTTTTAAAATTCGTTGCGTAGCTAATTACATTCAATGCATGATCAATACTACGTGCCCCCGGGACAGTGTGCATGCATGTTAAGCACTACCGTAGACACTTTTGTATGTTTTGGCGTTTCTTTAGCTACTTCTGTATGTTGGTCTCTGTCTCTCACGGAAAAATGAATCACTGTCATATAAAAATGTTTTTTTGTGTGTGAGTGAAGTGCATTTGTGCCAGCTGCTCGCGCTCAGGATGTACGGTATGGAGTATCAAAAATGCGGACATAAATGGGTATTTCTGCATTTATTTATTCCTGTATTTAAGTAAATCTGGAAATAAAAAAATTGGATTTTATCTATTAATTTATTTCTGGGTTCATTAATTTATTTTGACATTTTTTTTAATGTATATCAGTTTGGCATTTTTGGTTCTCCACAGTATGGCAGCAAGAAACTTTCACGCATCCTTCCACAAGTTAGGGTCTAATTAATTCATTTCAAACTCTCAGTGTCTCCGGGGGTCAGAGAGTAAAAGTCCTGCCATGGGTTTCTTCCACCCACAGACTCAGCCAGCTTATTTTTCTAATTAGTTCTACATCCTGACTGAAGAAAATTCAGGTTCTTTGGACAAAATGCTGGTGAGAACTTTCTGAACCTGGATTTTCCACCTTAGGTGTACATTACTGTATTATGGCTAATTGTCTTGGTGGACATGATTATACATACGTACGTATTATGGCTAATGGCCTTGGTGAGCATGATTATATGTATGTATGTATGTATGATGTATGTATGTATGTGTTTCTTTTACAGGTTGTTTAGGCTATGGATGTGCAAAATTATGTTCCCAGACTGAATGAACTTGCGCAGAAATCCCGCTTGTCTCTGAGATACGAGGACGTCTGTACAGATGGACCAGACCATTGTCGAAAGTAAGTTAGAATGCTGAGTCTTTCTTAATGTGTTTATGTGATGGCACTGCTTTTTAACAGAGAGATGGCTTTCGGTATGCACTTATTGCATGTCGCTTTCGATAAAAGCGCCTGCCAAACAAATATAACGTAGTGTAATAGATCTGTGCCATAAATGAATGGTGTCATGGTTTAGAGCACTTCTTTCTTTTATCCTTGTTTCTAGATTCACAATCAGAGTTGTGCTGGATGACAAGGTCTATCCTGCTGGAGTTGGGGGCAACAAGAAAGAGGCTAAACAAAATGCTGCAAAAAATGCTCTACAAGCCATCCATGGTGAATCTGACCAGCAGGATGTCTCTGTAAGAAGACCCATGGAATTCAATCTGTGCTGTGCATCATCCTGTTTACCAAACAGTACTCCATAAGTATACTTATACAGCAACAGAAATAAGAATCAAACATTCTTTTGTTTTGTGGCTCGGTTTGCTAGAATTCAAAAGAGCTGTCATTCTCCTAAATATCTTTAACATATTCTATCAATTAAGGCGTTATTGCTGTTGTGGAATTTATTGGTGAAAAGTTAGCGTGTTGATTGGTAAATATCATGGCATTCCCAATTGGTGTTGTGCAGATGACCAGGGCAGCTGAATGTCCCTCTCCACGCCCGAGCCTTGGGCCTATCACACAGCCAAACTACGTGTGCTGGCTCAACGAGTACACCCTTAAAATGAAGTGGACTTGCAGGCCTATTGAATCAACACAACTAGGCCCGCTCAACACTGCACAGTAAGTATTCAGCCTTAAACAAAATGGGGAGGGGGCGGGGCCGGGCTGTGATGACATAGCCAGTTGGCAGTCGGTAGTTGACCTACCCCTGTTATACTTCATAGCAGCGCTGGTCACATAGTAATCTGCCACCGTCAGCTGCAGTAGGTTTCAGTACTTTAGCATGGTGCTGTATCTGCAGTGGCTTAGAGGGTGTATTCCAAATGGGAAAAAAATGGTGTGCTGTGACTGGATACAGCTTGGAGAGGAAAATGGGCCACACCTTTCTGTCAAGTTCAGGTTATGACCTCTGACCCTTTTTTGTTGTTTTACTGTTAACTGTGCTAAAGAAAGTGGTGACCGATGTACTATAGTTTGAAGCTTTAAACCTGTCACAAATTTTCACTTTTATGTAGAATGCAAATTTGATGTTGCCATAGCAATTGGGCTCAAATCTCTTTGTCCTGTTAGACGCTGCAGGTATGTCGTTGACAGCAGGGAATTCCCAGAAGCCTTTGGGAGCACAAAGAGAGAGGCCAAGGAGCTGGCAGCAAAAGCTGTGTATGAGGAGCTAATGAGAGAATTAAACAAAGAGGTGAGAGCCTGTGTATTACAGGCATGGCATGGGTGAGGTCAACAGTATGAAAATAAACTGACACATCAAACCAAATAGCCTGTTCAGTACCCAGCCTCCATTCTGGAATTGCTCTATAAAGTCAATCAGTAAAGGCTTAATACAGCCGGCCTGCCAGTGTTTTGTAGTAGTAAGTGTTATATTTGGTGAGTAACACGTTCTGTTTTTAAAATGGATGACTAGGTTAAGGTTCCCTTTGGTTGTTTCTTAATTGTTACTCTGGTTCCTTAAGGGGGTAGACGAAAGCCAACCGGGAGATACCACAGGACAAGCCACTGGACAAGATGAAGCATTGAGTCAGGGTTTGTCTGCTCTCTGGTAGGTCAATCTATACTCCACTGTATTTTTTAACATTGAGATTATTATTCTCTCAAAAAGAGTGAGCAGAGACCAGTCATTATTGAGTACTATTGTACTATTACACATCAGTGTACTATTGTACACTGTGTAGGCCTACTATTGTCCCTTACAGAAAATGCATGTGTTCAAAAACCACATATGAATTTTAAAAGTAAACCCACTTGTAAAATAAGAGCGCAAAAAGGTAACATGCTATTTCAAGTCACATCTTTTGTTTCTACATGTGAAAATTGTAGTTTGCATTTGAAAAAGTCAGTGATGTGAAAATATGAAGATGCAAATGACACAATGTGACCTATTTTCTTTTCACATGTGAATATTTTAATTCACATGTGAAAATGTTAAATTCACATCTGATTTTACTATTATACTGCATTATTACTTTATAGGGAATTGGGTCATTTTAGGGGGCATTTTTAAAGAAGTATTTTTAATACACCATTTGCAATGGATGTGCATGCATTGTTGATTTCCTCAAACTGCGTTTTAGTTCTTTAAGGTGAGTAACAGACTAGAACAGCATAAATGTGTTTTAGCACTGCCTTAAAGTATGGAATCCTTCAGTTTCATGTCTTGATTTTTGTTTCTCTTGAGTTTCCCTGATGTGTTTTCTCCCTCCCTGTCCATTGAAACCCGTGGCAGTTTGAATAGGTCCTATGCAGCTGAAACCCCGTCAATGAAGCATGAAACAAACTACATAGGAATTCTGAATACGTACTGCCAGAAGACCAAACGTGTATGTGACTACAAATTGGTTGAAAAAAAAGGTCCCCCTCACAATCCTGTGTGAGTATTTAAAAACAAAATGAAACATTTTTGACTCAAAACAACTAGCTGAAAATGCAAATGTATTGTAATCAGAGTTTTGGTCAGGATCAGGTCTAGATATTTGAACACGTGGCGCCACATCATGTGTTCAATCTGAACAACTTTCATATAATTAAAAAGGTTGTGATATTCTTCTCTGTATTATATTTTTACATATGTAAACATGTGAGCAAAATTTATGGATAAAAAATGCAATCAAATTTTACATTTTGCATATTATCCCTTATGAAACAAATCACATGTGAAATTTGCCTTTTCACAAATTAAAGACACAATTTCACATGAATTTAACATTTTCCCATGAATTAAAATATTTATATGTGAACTGGATATTTTCACATGTAATTGACTTTTTTGCAATGAAAATTCAATATTTTCATGAGAATGACTTTTTAAAATGTGAGCTACCGTTTTCACATGTGAAAACAAAACATGTGGAATTATTTTTATAGTCCACTATAAAAAGAGTGGACTATAAAAATAATTCCACTTATAAGATTAGAGTGGAAAACCTATGTTCCATAAGTCACATGTTTTGTTTTCACATGTGAAAATGGTAGCTCACATTTGAAAAAGTCATTCTCATGAAAATATTGAATTTTCATTGTAAAAAAAGCCAATAACGTGAAAATATCCAGTTCACATGTACATATTTTGGGTGTTCACATGTTTTTTTGACACAGTTTTTGAACACGTGATTTCTTTCTAAGGGATCTCCAACTAAAAGCAAAAATGTTGTACTTTTCTAAAATAAATAAATAATAATAATTAATGTCTTGTTTCATATTCTCACAGATTTGTGTATAAAGTAGTGATTGATAAAAAGGAATACCCTGAAAGCCAGGGGAAGAGTGCCAAGGAAGCAAAGCAATTGGCTTCTCAGCTGGCTTGGGAAGCTCTTCAGGAGCAGTCTGACTGGGACAGCCAGGTACTGTGGGCTTAAAACATCATCATCATCATCTTCATCATCATGTATTACATTCATGGCGATGTGAAAAAGAAAGCGCTCCCTCTTTCAGGTCTGTGGTTTTATATAGTTATGAGGACATATCTAACTCTAATTTCATATCCTCACTAAGTCCAAACAGTAGATGAATTTAACCTTGTGCGACTCTTAACATGCTCAAATTTTACTTTGTCATTATTTATTCATCCAAAAATAAGCCAACATGCAGAAGCTCCACTGCTTACATGTTAGTTAAGAAGGTAATTAGAACCAGATTCTGCTAATCTAGTGCACACAATTAGTTAACAACAGGAAGTGCTACCACCTGCTTATGACAGCAGGAACTCTGACAGTTTGGTCTGGATTATTCAAGTTTGTGTTAGAACAGCATGCCAAGGACAAAAGATAGTTGTGAAAAGCAATTGTTGCTGCTCATCAGTTTGGGAAGGGTTATAAAGCCACTTACAGATAATATGAAACCCACCATTCCATAGTGAGAAAGGTCATTTGCGTATAGAGAACATGTAGGACAGTTCACAGTCTACTCAGGAGGTGGGGGGTACTGGCAAAATCACCCAAAGATCAAATTGTATCTTCCTCTGAGAAAGTGCTGAGAACCCTAAAGCTACTTACCGAGCTCTACAGGCACCTGTCAACATGGTAAATGCTGGAGTAAATGACTGCATCATTAGGACGGCAGTGGTGGGTAATGGTTCGAGGACTGGGCTTGTGACTTAAGGGTTCTAGGTTTGATGCCCAGGTCGGACACTGTCCCAAGATAGCAGTGCATAAACAAATGCCCTCAAGCAGCGATCAGCTGAAGCAGTTTTTGTTAAGAAGGAGCGGCCCAGAATTACTCTGATGTGATATAAGAGGCTGACAAAGTCATACAGAAAAGGATTAGTCTCCTTCAGGTTATTGCATTACACGCCGCGCGAGGCACTTTGTCTTTCAGCATTTTCCCGTATGTGCGTTTGTTATCTTCAGGTGTCGGGCGGGTCGACAGTTTCAGAGGACGGCACACCGTCTCCTCCTTCTAGCGCACGGTAGGGTGCGGAGCGCCGCCGTTCGGCTGACCTGGCCGCCATTTTGTGGGAAAATGACTGGACATTTTACAGTGACTGTAATGGCGAATGCCATTATAGATGAACGACGACAGATTTCAGTTTGTGTTGTCTTGTTTTGCTCCTGCAGTGAATCTGAGGTTAAGACTGAAATGAATAACCAGGCCGAAAGCAGCAGTGGAGGCATCGTCTTCCAAAGCTCTTCCACTGCTAACAGGCCTAATATGGTGAGCTTCCCGTTCAATGCAAGACTTCAGATGTGTCGTCAATTAGCGCTGGCTTCGTTCACCCTCATCCTGACTGTCATTAAATTTAAATGTAGTTGTGCACCTAAAAAGTTAATCATTCAAATGTAGAGTATTGGTCCAGATAACATTTGTGATTTATTGTTAAATGTGCACAGGAGTTAGCCAGTCACCTGAAGTATCTAAGCATTGCTGATTAATTAAAAAAGTAAGACAGAAAAGTAAAACCAAAGTACTGTTCAAAGATAGCATTGGTCCAGTAGCACCAATTTTCTGAAAGTTTTAGCAGGATTTGTTTGCCACAAATTATTTGTACTCAATTGGGTCTGCAGAAAAAGCTTTACGTTGCACAGAAGAATGTTCTGATTATAGCAGTTGTGTTTTGTAATCCATGGATATGTTTTTTTTAAGGCCTGCAGTTCAGCAGATGTCAGACCAAAGAGAAAGTAAGTAACTTTTCTTTCATTCTTTTTATATTTCCAATTAGGTCATATGAATACCTTATATTTTGTCTTTATGAAGATATGGTTAAATACAAATGTATTTGTACGGTGATACAAATTTTGTTGTTTTGGCTCTGTACTCCAGAACATTATTTTTATTTATTTCTGCCTTTGAAATAAAACAATGAATATGGTACAGACTGTCAGCTTTGATTTGAGAGTATTTACATTCACATCGGGTGATCCGTGTAGGAATTACAGCCCTTTTTATACATAGCTCTCCATTTTAGGGGAGAAAAAGTAATGGGGCAATAGGCTGCTCAGCTGTCTCTTGGCCAGCTGTGTGTCTTTGCCCAAGAAAGCTAGCGAAAGGTCTAGAGCTGATTCTAAGCATTTGGAGTCTGTTGCTGTGTCTCTCAACAAAAAAGTGTCAAAGCCAATAAAACTGGCCATCATCAGGCTGAAAAATCAGAATAAATCGAGACATTTTGAGAAACCAGTTTGATACATTGTTAGGAAGCAAAAACATTCTGGTGAACTCAACAACAGCAAATGACCTGGTAGACCACTGAAGACCACTGTAGTCTGTAGTGACCAAAGAATACTTTTAGCTGTGAAGAAAAACCTGTTTTCAACTGCCAAACAGACCAAGAACACTTTCCAGAATGTAGGCATAGATGTGTCAAACACTACCATAAAGAGACGGCTACACCAGCATAAACCCAGAAGGTTCACACAAGATACAAACAACTGGTAAGCCTCAAGAACACAATGGCCAGGTTAGAGTTTGCAAAAAAAAAAAAAAAAATTTAAGTATGGCTTCACTTTGTCGCAGGACAATGACCTCAAACATACTGCCATAGTCCTGAGGGCCAAAAAGTGTAACATGCTTGACTGGCTCAGTCAATGACCCATCCAGAATCCAACTGAACATGCGTTGCACTTACTGAAGACAAGATTAAAGGTAAAACACCCCAAACAGGAACTGGAGGATGGCTGTGGTACAGGCCTGGCAGAGCATCACCAGGAAGATACCCAGCATCTGGTGGTGTCTATGGGTCAAGCAGTCATCGAATGCAAAGGATCTGCAAACAATTACTAAATATGTCAAATCTGTTTTAGATTACTTAAAAAATATATTTTTCACAATATTTTTGCCAAAAATGGGGGGACTATGTGTAACAAGCACGGAACCATCCAGACGCACGGCGCAACTCCCTTCCGCAGACACATTTTATCTGGCACCACCTGCTCATGCGTCCCACAAAACGTCCTTGAAAGGTCGTCTGTGAGTGAGTCACCACAATTTGCCATGCATAGCCCACGGCAGCAGTTCCTGTACGCCGTGGGAAAAAGGGCTGTGATTCCTACTCTGATCACCCAGTATGGATGTAAATATAAATTAAAGCTGACAGTGTATGGGGTTACAGTGCAGACTGTTTTTTTTCAAATCCAATGTGCTGGAGTACAGAGCCAAAACAACAAGTATTGTGTCACCGTCCCAATGACTTTACCTGTAACTTTACATGTTTGATTCAAGTTCTGAAAACTGGCTATCAAGTATGGATCCCAAATAACTTATTTTAATTAGCTTTTCTTTTTTATTTTAGATTGGCGCCTAGTTTTTCCAATGCGCTATCAAAGGAAAGTGGTGTGAAAAACAACAATTTGAAAAAAGTACCAGAAAAGACCACTACAGACTCATTGTAAGATATCAAAAATGTATCTGACAAGCCTTTTTTGAACTTTCACTTTACATGTATGCTCTGCCATGCTATGAGTGTGTGTGTGTTTGTACTGATCACAAAATATTTATACATTAATAGGTCTATACTAAAATGTAATGAATAGTATAAACCAGACCTGGGTCAAATAATCATTTCCAATATTTCATGGCCATTCAAATACATTTATTAGGATTATTTATGGAGAAAATACTTGTACAAATATATATTATATTTATATATTTCCCTGGTGGCCTCCCATCCAAGTATTAACCAAGCCCACGCTTGCTTAGCTTCAGCCTTTCAGCAGGACCTAAACAAGTGTGGGCTTGGTGTGTCACAAAAGTTGATTTACAGTACAAAGTTCAAATATTTGATCTGCATGATCTTTGCAGAATTTGATTTTATTCATCATTACTGTGATTATCTCATTCAGATCAATATTTTGACTAATAATTATGATGTATTTTTTTATTATAGTGTATTTTGATATACAGGCTAATAATATTTTACATTGTAAATATTATATTATTATGTATGTACATTTTTACATGTATTATGCATGTACATGCATGCACATTACAAATACCTCAAATAAAAGGAATTGGTCTTCCTCAGTTTATTTCTATATAACTGAAATACACGAAACAAATATTTTAAATGAAAATGATTTGATTAGTCCATACGAAATGAGTATTGTACCTTATCGAACCTGTGTTTTGTACTTGTTCCAATGACGATAATATGCACTTTTGTCCGTTGCTTTGGATAAAAGCGTCTGCTAAACAAATGTAATGTAATATAATGTAGTAGCTGTATTTGACCCAGGTCTGGTATGTACTTACATTCTTCCAGTTAGCTGTATATTCTTTTGATTACAGCAATGCACCTAAAGATAATGATATTGTAAATATATCTGCCACAGCATTTGATGCGCTATGCTTTCCAAAGAGGTATATCTAACACTCTCTGTTCTGCTCAGGTTTTTAAGGGAGTATGACCAAATACAGTCAATTGGAAAAGGAGGATTTGGCCGTGTTTTCAAGGCAAGAAAAATAATTGAAGACAAAAATGTTGCAGTGAAAATTGTGAAGAGTACAAAGTAAGTAAACTGGAGCAATTGGTTATTCCCTAATTTTCACCCCTGTCTGGAATACCCAGTCAAATCGGAACAGCATGACTCCCCAGTTACACTTGTTCCTGTGTTCACATCGCAGTCAACCAGTGGAGTAATTGTGCAGGGAGAGTGCTCTGCCAAGGCTTGCTGATCACATGGTCACTGCTGAACAACTCCCAACAGTCTGATCTCAGCAAACCCCCAGAATGCTTTTCAATGTTTTTAGTACTTCAGACTATAAAAATTATTAAAGCCATTTAAATGTGAATGTGGACATAAAACAAGAGTCTATATAATGGGCTGTAATGCATTTGACATTTTAGGAATAAACTATTTTAAGATTTAGTTATTTTTTTCATAGTGAAACATCACTTTAATATTTTGTCAATGTTGGAGTGCCTAATGTAGTTGTGCATTGTTTCTGATGTTCATAGTGTGAGGTCTGTTCCATAAAACGACAGAATATTCACCCTGAATGTGCCTGAATCTCTCAGGAAAGCCCTTCGAGAAGTCAACGCACTGTCAGACCTTCAGCATCGCAACATTGTGCGGTATTACCACGCCTGGATCGAAGACACGCGATACCAGCAGGACCCTTCTGACTGCTCCAGCAGGTCACACTAATACACCCTCAGCTCCAGCAGGTCACACTAATACACCCTCAGCTCCAGCAGGTCACACTAATACACCCTCAGCTCCAGCAGGTCACACTCAGCTCCAGCACATCACACTAATACACACTCAGCTCCAGCAAGTCATACTAATACACACTCAGCTCCAGCAGGTCACACTAATACACACTCAGCAGCTCCAGCAGGTCACACTAATACACACTCAGCTCCAGCAGGTCTAAATACACACTCAGCTCCAGCAGGTCACACTAATACACACTCAGCTCCAGCAGGTCACACTAATACACACTCAGCTCCAGCAGGTCACACTAATACACACTCAGCTCCAGCAGGTCACACTAATACACACTCAGCTCCAGCAAGTCATACTAATACACACTCAGCTCCAGCAGGTCACACTAATACACACTCAACTCCAGCAGGTCTAAATACACACTCAGCTCCAGCAGGTCTAAATACACACTCAGCTCCAGCAGGTCACACTAATACACACTCAGCTCCAGCAGGTCACACTAATACACAATCAACTGCTCGTGTTACTGGTAGCTGGTTGGGTGAACAGGGACGTTTTCCTTCTGGGCATAACCACGATTCTCGCTTGGGATATGCATGCTTAACTTGAATATCCCTTTGAGCTTCTTTTTTATGCGCATTTTGGCTCAGGAGACTTCAGTGGGCATATGATAGATGTGTAGGGAGACTCATTGAAAAGGTTTGTGCAAAAAGCTATTCAATTCTTCAGGCATTATATGCGTTTACTTAAATCAACATTTTGCAGCTTAACGCCTTGTGGACTTAGATTATAGTGAAAATGGCTTTTGACTCAGACTTGATTCTCATTTTAGGAATTAACTGTGGTACACTAATTTGACACTAAATGGTGCCAACCATGGAAGTCGTCATTTTCCATTTATCCCAGATGTGATGAAAATGTAATGTTTTTTTTCATTAAAGGATTATTTTGTTATTACAGCACTTCTGACAGCGGTTCAACAGCAAAGTATGTGTACATCCAAATGGAACTGTGTGAGGGAGGCACTCTGTGGGCGTGGATCAAAGAGCGAAACGGCAACAGCGGCCAGGAAATGAGGGACGAAAAGGCCCTGCACATTCTCCAGCAGGTGGTGGATGGGGTGCAGTACATCCATTCAAAGAAGCTCATTCACAGAGACCTGAAGGTATACTGGCTGCCACACTCAAAATGCTATGTAATGGTGAGGGAGCTGGGTTGGAGGCAAGAAGGTTGTAAGTCATTAGAGTGTAACTTCAGATAAGATACAAGCTTCCTTATGTACTATACTGCTATACCCTTCTGTGTTCTGTAATTAAACTCAACTATTCCTGAAATGCTAACAATCAATTATTTTCATAATTCTTTTAAAAGAAGTTTAGATTTGTATGATATATGTGTATGCTTTTATTTGTATTTTAGAGCATTGCAACTGAAGGTGTGTACATGTAGAATATTTTACTTTCTCAGCCATTGAACATACTGTTTGTGAGTGACAAGACAGTGAAGATCGGAGACTTTGGGCTTGTGACTTCGGCAGAGGGTGACAGCGATGAAGCCATGCTGGAGAGGACCAAAGGAAAAGGGACACGGTCCTATATGAGCCCTGAGCAGGTAACTCAGCGGAGGACGTGATTTAGGCACCAATGTTAATGGAAGCTGAGTGCGGTTGTACTTTTTGTGTCATTGCCGTTAACCTTAAAAGGTCGACCATGTCGGCGACAAAAAAAACTGAAATGGTATTTAATGTTTAATGCCGGCTTTGTTCATTTTATATATCACACATGTGTATGTGTGTGTGTGTGTGTGTGTTAATGTGCCTTAATGTCTTGACAGATGAACCAGCATAAATATGACAAAGAAGTGGATATTTTTGCTTTGGGATTGATTTACTTTGAACTTCTGTGGAGAATGACGACATATATCGAAAGATCAAAAGTATGTATCGCCCTATTGTCGTGTTCACCTATCATAATTTAAACATACATAAAGCTGGATTGACCATTGTCTCCACTGTTGGTAATATAATTTAGGTGCACACAGAGGGCTTTTATCCTGTGGGCAATTTTTGACAATATAATGGAAACACCTGTCCTAACAATATATGAACATCAAGTAACTAATAAGGTCTTTGCCTTCATAACATCTTCAGTCCATTTTGCAACACTTGCAACACTGTCAAACAAGTTCTGAGCTGTGTGTAGTGGGATATTGGACCATTCTTCAAGAAGGAAAGCCTCCAGTACTTTGAGGGATGAAGCAGGTGGAGAGCTACTTTGCACTCTGTGCTCCAGAACTTTCCATAAAAGCTCAATGATGTCATTGGGGGGAAGGAATGGATGCGTTTGGCTTCATCCTGGTGTTCGTGAAACCATCATTGAATGCGTTCAGTAGTGTGCACGGTAGTGTTATCATCTTGGAATATGGCGACGTGATAAGGATGTTTGCACTCTAGGGTGCGCTTGGTCTTGTAAAATGGTTTTGAAATTCTTGGCAGTTATACAACCATGCAGAGGAATCATTGGACCCTGGGACTCCCCATACATTTACAGATGCACCACCATGTTTAACTGTTGGTAACAGACATAGCAGTTTGAAGGCTTCCTTTGACTTTCACTAAAGATCTCTGAATCAGGAGTTTTGAACGGTGGCCCTGCCATTAAGACCAGCTTTGGGAAGATCATTATGTGTGCTTTTTATTGATACTGGGTCACTGAAGTGTTGATTCAATTAAGTGGTAATTTTTGAGGACAGAGTTTTGGGGTGCTTCACAGCTATCCTGTTAAATCCTGTCTGTCCTTATCAATGAGCTTCGTTTCGCGACCTCTCTTCCTCTTTTCCAGTGCAGTTTATTCATGTGTGGCATATATTGTCATAACTTTTTGTCACCTGCAATTCAAGCACTGACTATTTAGCCTCTTTGACATTCTTTGGTCACCCTATATTACTTTGGAAACTTGCATATCAAAGTGCTGCTTGTCAGATGTCTTATATAGCTGACACATAGCTCAAATTGGCATTCAACTTAATATGGCTCACCCACTTAGCTGCCTTTGTAATTGTGATTTAAAGTCCTTTTTCATGTCCTGTTTCTGTTATATTGTCCAATCCTTATACTTAAGTCAACCTGTTACAGAAAATCAAGAATGACAGCTGAAGACAGCTTCCTTATCTAAACATTTACTGTGGACTAATGTGGGTAAACCAGTGTGGTACTGTATGTACAACTAACTTATTTAGTCAGGGTAACTGTTTGAAACAAAAATCACTTTACATGCCAAACCTCCAATAGTGGTTCATTTTCTTGCATTTAGCAGGATGTAATACCCAGTAGTCCCCAAGCAAATTGTTCTTTAAAAAGAAAGCAACCATAAATAAGTGTTTAGCTAGCATTCTTACTACTACTAATCAATGAAATTCACAGATTTGGGAAGATGTGAGAAGGCGAAAGTTTCCAACACAGTTCTGCATGAAGCACAACACAGCGGTATGATATAGTTTTATTATATAGATGTAAAATATTGTATGGTTGAGGCTAATCTAGCCAGCTGTACGAAGTATATT
Source organism: Anguilla anguilla (assembly GCF_013347855.1). Taxonomy (NCBI): domain Eukaryota; kingdom Metazoa; phylum Chordata; class Actinopteri; order Anguilliformes; family Anguillidae; genus Anguilla; species Anguilla anguilla. The sequence continues at coordinate 26,102,764 of NC_049218.1, read as the reverse complement.
TGGATGAAAATTTGGGTCAAAGTTACTTGTGTACATGAAATGCAAAAGAGAAAATAATTGTATTTGAAATTTTATTTGTGAATACCAACTCTTTTCCCGATCCTAGACAAGTACGCTCATCTAAAGCAAATATTTTGTAATATTCAAATATTAAACACAAAAACATTCTTTGAAAGTATTTAATTATTCATATGTTGAAATTACAAATGGTTTATTAATATGTCAGTGAATAAATGAATACATACATTGATTACTGTCATTAATACATGTATTAATGATTAATTAAATCATTGGTTCCCAGTCAATGGGTGCGTTTATATGCACACTAATACTCTGATCTTACTCCGAGTATGGCAGTTACTGAAATGGCCATGTATGCACATTTATCTGATTCTCTTTATCTTTATATAGCTAGTTCTGTTTCTTCTTGAAATGTGTAGCCTATGTGTGTATTCAAATAATTTGTTGCTTACACATTATATTTAATTATTTTTGAGTAACAGTTTCTGATGTAAGTTTTAATTACTTTTTGAGTAATATTTAAAACCATATTTAGTTCAGATCTGACAAAATACCTGATTATATCACAACAATTTTTTTATTTGTGTGTGTTTTTCAGTATAAACTGATTGAGCGAATGCTGTCAGAAAGACCAGAGGACAGACCAGACGCCAGAGAGATTGCCTCAGAACTGGCTAAATACTGCACTAGCATTAAAGAAGATCAGAATGCACTTCAGGAACTGAAAACAGTTTGAGGTTACAGGAGGGAAAAACGAAAACACCTGTCATGACGTGTGCCTTTAAACATTGTGCTCCTTACACCAGGTTATGCATCTCTCTCTGTTAGCCTTGGATACAAGCGGCTTTGCCACTGCAGTTTGAAAGAACACTGCTGAGATGCTGTACCTTGACATCCATTCAGAAAAAAAAAACACGTCGGTGGACAATGAATCCATGTAACGTCATGATAAAATCATGTGACCCCCTTCCTGTGCTGCTGTAAATCAACTACTATGCACCTGTCGTACCTGTAATAGTAATTGATAAGCACTTGCACCTTTAAATTCTTACACATTATGCACTTCTAGTTCTTTTTATTTTATTTTAACAACACATATTAATTTTGGTAAAAGCAAAGTCCTTTTGAAGTGCAATGCAGTAAATGAATGGATGAATAGATCAGCCATTCTAATGCTGGGTGAAATCTCTTCACCAAGTCTGCGTGCTTTATATATTCAGTTGGGTGTGGATGTGTCTGTCTCATGATCTCAGTTTTACTGATATCCAATTTTAATTAAGTGATGTAAAATCATGTTTCATTTTACATTTCATGAATTGCTATTTCAATGTAGGATACTACATAACATTGAAATCATTATTAGTGTCTGGTGGGTGTTCTTACAGTGGTCATATGGGATTATTGCTTCCAATAATTATTTTAGAGGTCATAAGGGTCATATTCTTTTTTTCTGTGATTATTCTGTCATGTCTCGTTATGTCAAGGACACATTAAGGTCTGACTGAATGTTATCTGCCAGATGACATTGTGAATTGATGCTCAGTTTGCCTGTAACATTGCTGCTAATTTTAAGCTACATAAAATTTAATTAAATGGGTTTTAAATTTGTCTTTATCGCCTTGAATTTTTTTATGTCATCATTATTCACAGTAAATGTCGGGATACTGTCACTATGCAGTAGTTTCTCCGTTATGTAGTTACATATTCTTTTCCACTTTCCAAAAACCCCGTAAATCTGCATACAACTTCAGGATAAAATAGCATATGAAATAAGTCAATAAAACTATGTATTTATATTGTATTAAGAAAAGTTTATTAACAAAATTCAACACGTCGGACTCGGACACAGCCTTCGGAAATTGCAAAACCATACGTGACCATGTAGCTACATTCAAGCGTTTGTAAAATTACGAAAATATAGTTCGTGCTAGTGCCCATAGTAGGTTACTTCTAAATTCCTAAAATGTATTAATTGCGTTTTCGAGTGCATTCAAATTCGCAATTCGCAAATAAGATTCCGCCCTTCGCAAAGGGTGGACACCAACTGAGTCAGAACCGGTTCCGTAACTTCCGTTTACTGGAAAAAGAAACTAATATTCCACCTGAAAGTAGTAGCCTACATGCATTCATTGCAGGCTATCGGTCTTTAATGAACCAAACAGAAAAGTCGCGATCTTAAACTGGTCCAAAAGGGTAAGGAATGTTATTATATCATCATATCCGTTCAATACGTATATCTGCTAAACCAATAATGTATTGCATTGCATGAAAATTGGAGCTGTACGAAATCAGTTTGACTCTGTTGACGGTGTTTGGAACTGGTTGCTCCACTTTACATTAAACATATTTGTTGAAGTAGCCTACATGTAGGCCTACGTAGCCTACAATAAATAAAACACAGCAGTCATATGCTATGCAACGGCATCCATAGGCTATAGCTTTTTGTGCTTAGTAGCCTGTAGTAGGCTACGCAATATAACTAAAGTGTTCGTGCTTGCTCGAAAATTACCATTCTTGAAATAATGTTCTATTTACTTAGGCTACTTTGTTTAGCCTTTATTTAACCAACAACAAATCTGTTATGCTACACAATATCAGAGACAGACAACATTTAACATATTGTAGCGAGACGGGACTCCATCAGAAACCTGGCGCTGAATCAATTCACACTCAAGAAAACACTACTGCGGAACTCAACCCGGACACAAGACAACCACCAGATTTGCTTTTCGTAGCCATCGCAGACCTGCCAACCTTAGGAAAATATTTTTCATCACCAAATAGTCAGTGTTAGGCTTAGTTCACATTCAAATTCGCAATTCGCAAATAAGATTCCGCCCTTCGCAAAGGGTGGATACCAACTGAGTCAGAACCGGTTCCGTAACTTCCGTTTACTGGAAAAAGAAACTAATATTCCACCTGAAAGTAGTAGCCTACATGCATTCATTGCAGGCTATCGGTCTTTAATGAACCAAACAGAAAAGTCGCGATCTTAAACTGGTCCAAAAGGGTAAGGAATGTTATTATATCATCATATCCGTTCAATACGTATATCTGCTAAACCAATAATGTATTGCATTGCATGAAAATTGGAGCTGTACGAAATCAGTTTGACTCTGTTGACGGTGTTTGGAACTGGTTGCTCCACTTTCCATTAAACATATGTGTTGAAGTAGCCTACATGTAGGCCTACGTAGCCTACAATAAATAAAACACAGCAGTCATATGCTATGCAACGGCATCCATAGGCTATAGCTTTTTGTGCTTAGTAGCCTGTAGTAGGCTACGCAATATAACTAAAGTGTTCGTGCTTGCTCGAAAATTACCATTCTTGAAATAATGTTCTATTTACTTAGGCTACTTTGTTTAGCCTTTATTTAACCAACAACAAATCTGTTATGCTACATAATATCAGAGACAGACAACATTTAACATATTGTAGCGAGACGGGACTCCATCAGAAACCTGGCGCTGAATCAATTCACACTCAAGAAAACACTACTGCGGAACTCAACCCGGACACAAGACAACCACCAGATTTGCTTTTCGTAGCCATCGCAGACCTGCCAACCTTAGGAAAATATTTTTCATCACCAAATAGTCAGTGTTAGGCTTAGTTCACATGCTTTCGCACGTACCACTTCGCTTTGCACGCACACACAAGCCTTTCTTAATAATTCTAGTTTTGACTGTTGAAGTGATCAGGCAAAATTGTATAATTTGACCTGATTCTAAAATATCACTTGCACTGCACTGGGCTATATTATGATATACTTGAAAGTCAAAAGTTTGAGTACACCTGCTTAAAACAATTTTTTCATGATTAATATTTCATTATATGATATGGTTATCAGTTTGTATAAGCACACATAAGTAAATTGCATTCAATTACTTATTAAAAATGGAAATAATTAACTTTGTATATTGTAACGTATGTTTTCATTTTCAAGTATTTACAGAAACGTATGTTGTAATGTAAAAAAAAAAAGAGAATAAAACCAAGTTTCTGTTCATGATTTCCATTTTTATTTAATAATTAAATAATTGAATCAGCTTATATAGGCACACATCATATAGGTCTAATGAAAAAAAAAGTATTCAATTGAATAATTATCTAGGAATGCAAGCTTTTGTAACTAGAGGTTTAGCTAAATTATTACCTGAAGCTCCTTGGTGGCTAATGTCAAAATCATAATTGCACAATGTGAAAAATGCATGTTGCGGAACTTTTGAGGGGAGGAGGCACGGCCATTGCTCCTGATATTTTGCGAGGGACTTCTGGGGGGCATGGACACGCTTCTTTTTAGTAGGTCTGTTGCTCTCTCTCTCTCCTTGTTAGTATCCTCGTCATCTGACGCCATGATTACTTTCTGCAAGGCTGGTCGGGTGACTGGCTGCAATAATAGGAATTATTTGCTACGTTAGCAGTCAAAACCTCAAACACCTTTGCAATGGTCACTTTGCTCCAACAGAGCGTGCGCGATTGAAAGTTTGAACAGGGAAACTCGGCTTCCGAAAAACTTCAGAGGAGGATTCTTTTATGGTCGTCTAGTGCAGCTGTAAATAGCACACGCCATAATGTAATCACTACGAAATGGGATGCCTGCATTTTCTGACTTCGCACAGGTGGACCATGGTCGGAGCCGCCATGTCAAGGCCAAGAGGCGCCACCTCCCACCCCAGTGACCATAGACTGTAGCCCCTACTGTAGCTTAGTCCTCTGCAGTAATCAGGAAGTGACGCAAACTGTACCTCATTGGTCCACAACAAATATTATAACAGTGCCCAAATGACACAATAAATCATGAAATCGACCCATGGACAGTCATAAGACGAATAAGATACACATATTGTGACTATTTGTTGTCATGAGAAAAAATTATTGACTTTGTATTTTGGCCGCATTTGTACCCTAGACTTACATGGAAACCGTATATGAAAACACCTATACTGGAGCCAACCGTAGTGGCGCTAGTGAGCAACCAGGAACAACAAGACCAGGAAATGAGCTTCAAATACGTCTGGTATTTGGGCGCTTGGTGTCGCAGTTTGGAGCTGGCTAGAGGCAGGAGTGGCCGTGGTTGGCTAAAAAGTTAGAGCTAGGCCAATCAGCGACTACTCCAGCAAGTAAACCTTATTTGCATAGCCCAGTCGATATAAGGGGAGACTCCGAGCAGGGTTTGTTACTTCAATTGATGAAGTGGCATACGAAGACGGTTAAGAAGGTTAATTCAATCACATTCTATTCTAAACAATAAGAAAACAACCATTTGGTTATTCTAACAAAAAAAAAAGGAAATAAATAACCCATTGGCGTGTAGCAATTCCAACAACACACGTTTACATTTACAGGCTACCGTCATGTCATTTGCACAATAGGCTAGTGCCACTTAGGCCTATATAGGCCACATCGCACATACCAACATGCATGAGTGATTTAAATCCTGAAACACTACTGGTAAATGCTAGCAAGCTAATTACTATGAACAATAAAAATGAGTTTATCAATAATAAACAATTAACATCTGCATAATTTCTTTATCCGCATCCTTATAGCTAGTGATAAAGAAAAAGAAAACTGGACTCACCAAAATGAGACAGCCTGTGGTGGTAAAACAAGTAAATAATAAATTATTGTTTGTCAACATACTAACATTACTTGCTGCCAGTGTCCTCCTCGTGTAAAATGCTTGCCCTACATTCTCTGTTTGCGTTCAGAAAGACAAGGGCATCAACATGGGCTGGATGCAGGCTTGACTGCTGTCGGGTGACTGTTCCTGGCCAAGGAAAAAATCCTTTCGCTTGGGGTGCTGGTGGCTGGGATAGCCAGGTAGCGTTTAGAAAGCTTGGCTAGACGGGGGAACCAGTCCTCGTTACCTGCCCACCACTCCAGTGGGTTTTTCCATTGTGGGGATATGTGGTGCCTGGAAGTAATCCAGTACCTCATCTGCACTGCTGCTGGCCCTCTTTTTCTTCTTACTTTCATAATGAGGTTAAAACAACTCTTCAGAGTCAATCTCTAGCCTTGCTTTTTTGCTTCTTAATCTCCGGTTCTGGTCTGTTGTGATCAGTGCTGTCCACGACGTAGGTCTCGGCATCATCATGTTCATTTACAGTGGAAATTAGACACATTATCGGCAGAATTATATTTTGACTATTTAACTAGCTACAATTATTTGAGCAACACGGTCCAATTAGCAAAGACGAAATATCCATTGTTAAAAGTAGCTAGATTGCTTACCTGTAGCTCCAGACTGTTCCTCCCCTCCTCCTTCTTCAGTCAGATACATCTGGGCCTCATCTCTGGTTTTCTCTGGGAGGAATTGTACATGCTTAAACCGGGGGTCTAACATGCATGCCACGTTTGGGATGGACTCTGCCAATCCATCAGACTCCAGCTTGAAGCGTGTTATGAGCTGTTTCTGCACCGTGTCCTTGAAAGAGCGAATAGTCACCAGATCAGACTCTCTGGTTCGCCATGTGCTGTCAGTCAGGTTCAGCAGGCCGGGCTGACGTGTAACTGTCCACACATGATTGTTGTCACCTTCACTAGAGGCCTCAGCACTGGGAGCAGCTGCTCAATCAATTCCCACTGGGAAGCTCTCATGGTCAGGGATTTTCAGAGGTTTGCTTTCATGACGGTCCCATCCGTGAGCACGGCCTGCACTGGGATTCACTGCTCATACAGTCATTCGAGCATGATGAACGTAGAATTCCAGCGTGTCGCACAATCGTTTCGGAGTTTATTCTCTTTGATGGCCAGCTGTTCCTGGCGTGTCTTCAAACCACAAGTTGCTACTGCAGAGTGGCGGAAATGACTGACTACATGTCTGGCAGCATTGGTGGTTTTCGCAATCTCCGGTAAGTTCAGCCCAGCTTTTACTGCTAGCTGCAGAGTGTGTCCGGTGCAAGGTGGTGAGGAAACTGCTCACAGATCTCCATTGCCAGATTCATGCTACTTGCATTGTCATGAATGGTGCAAAAAACAACCAGGCCCCAGTCCTCGATGTAATGAGTGGTGATTGTAATATATGGATCCATAGTGCAAGATGTCCATAGCTTAGTGGTTAATGAGACACTGTTATCTTTCATATCCATGGCAAACGTCGTTCTCATAGTGTCGTACTGGTGGGTGATGGTGTTCCAAAGCATAGCGTGTGATCGGATTGTGTAGCCCGGCTCGAAAAACTTTATGATGTCCTTGAAGCCATCTCCAGAAACGGCAGAGACTGGTCGGATATCCTTGACAATGAAGCTGACAAGTAAAGCTGTTATCTGCTCTCTTCTCTTGTCTGTGACCAAGTGTTTGGAAAACTCACTAATGCTAGTCTGCCTCGGTGCAGCACGTTGCATCTTGTTGGTGCTAGCTGTTGGCAGCGGATGTTTCATTTGGAGGTGGTTATGCATAGCAGACATATTTTTGTTGTACTTCAGGGTAGCCAGACACAACCTGCAGTTAACAGCAGAATTTGCGTCATCTTTTGTAAAGTATTTCCAGACTACTGATGAATGCTGAGCCTGGGGTTTAGCCACACTGATTTCTGGGACCTCTTGCCGCATGTAAGCTGCTGCTGCGGTAGCCGCCATTTTGCAGTGTTGTCCACAACTAGTCGACTTCTGCCCACAGTGCCGACTAGTGGATCTAGTAGTCGACTAGTCGACTAGTTGGTGAAATCCCTAGTCAGTGCCCATGGCATGGGCAACTTGCACATCTGTGAGGCACCATTAATGCAGAAAGATATGTACATATTTTAGAGCAAGATACGCTGCCATCCAGACGCCGTCTTCTCCAGGGACGTCCCTGCATTTTCCAGCAGGACAACGCCAAACCACATTCTGCCTGGATTACAAGTGCATGGCTGCGTAAGCAGAGAGTGCAGGTGCTATATTGGCCTGCCTACAGTCCTGACCTGTCTCCGATTGAGAATGTGTGGCGCATTATGAAGCGCAAAATACAGCAACGAAGGCCCCGTACAATTGCGCAACCGAAGACCTAAATAATGGAAGAATGGGGGAAAATCCTGCTTGCTAAACTTAACCAACTGGTGTCTTCAGTGCCCAAACACTTAAGTGTTATTAAAAGAAAAGATGATGTTACACAGTGGCAAACACTTGACTGTCCCAACTTTTTTGGAGCGTGTTGCAGTCATCAGATTTTAAATGAGTGTATAATTAAACAACAAAAAAAAAAACAATTAAATTCACAAGGTAAAACATCAATTAATGTTCTGTTGTAGTGTTTTAAATATAGTACAGGGTGAACAGAATTTACATTATCAGTCCTTTTTGTTTTATTAGCTTTTTCCATACTTTCCCAACTTTTTTGGAATTGGGGTTGTACATTTAATGTGCATTTCTGTGTCTTCTGCCGTAGCTTAACTGCATAGATCTGGTCATGCACTGTAATTACACGGTGGGGCATGCACAGACATTTTGAGGGGCAGGGGCTCAAGCCCAGAAAAAGCTACTTAAGTCTACAATTACTCTAATCTTGGAATTGCTCTTCCTCGGTGGTCATCTGAAATAGGCCAAGGGGATGAAAAGTGACGCGGGGCTGGCTTGTTTCCTGTTGGACCTTTAAGTAATGTTACTCCTAGATATGCTGCTAGAGTTGCCAGACATCCAGCGTTTAAGTGAAATGTCCACTTCCAAAATTATTTGTACATGTCTGGTTTGTGGTCTCGACTGGGGAATGTAGCCTAATGTCCAGTCCGAGTTACAGATGGGAGAAATTTACCTGTAGTTTCTAATGAACTTGGACATCTGTGACTAGGTTGGGTACTCTGGGTGAGTGGGCGGGTTTCAAGATGGAGGAGAAGACTTTTTTTGATTGTAAACACAGGCTAAACAAATCCAGCATGGTATGCCTTTAAAATCAATATTGATTTTTATTGTATGTTGCTTACTTCCAACACATAATATCCATTATCTAACGTTCATTATCTAATGTTATGCTGACTGTTAATATTAACAAAATCACTTAGTTTAGTGGAAAACAATGAGTTAACATGCTTTAACTCAGAACTCTAACTTTTGATAAGGGCATCATTCATTATTCTACAGCGCTGCTGGTACTGGCTCCCACAGTGTTTTGAACTGAGACTCTACGATCTGCCAGTGCTCTAAACATTGGCTCATTGGAGTGAACAATGCTGACACAACTCTCTTTTTCTAGGGCTCTGGTTAACGGCAAGGGAAATCCACACAAGTTTTCACACAAGCGTGGCAGAAAGTGACAAAGCACATAATACCAAAGTCTGTGTGAGAATACCAGAGCAATGGAGAACTTGGAAGAGAAAATATATGCTTTCCTAAAGGGAAAGGGAGCTGGGGCCCAGTTAAAGGCCTTGGAGATCGCCAAAGGTGTGGGGCTGAGGACAGTCAAAGACGTTAACAAGGCCCTGTACAGCTTAAAGAATAAGGATTATCTTAAAAAAACAAGGGACACCCCGCCACTCTGGTCTCTAGAGGCGTCTGCTGGGTCAGTAATTCAAACTTCTGTGTGCGTGCAGTGCCTGAGTGAAAAAATCTGCTTGCATGTGTGCGTTTCAAGGTTTCATCATTTTAAGTGTTTTTTTGTCAGCAGTGACGCCTCAGGTGACTCAATAGCGTCAACATTCAATGAAAGCAGTGACACGCTCACATCTCATTCGACTGTCTCAAGGTATGTGATACCACTGTACCTCGTAGGAGCAGACTGGCTTTTAGCTTCACCTGTATACCTGCAAAAGTGTTCAGTTCATGCACCAAGCCTTTAGTATTTCCACACCCTTTACAGAACTCAGTAACTTACCGAATAACTTTATTTACTGAACATTTGTGCCGGAAGTAATATGGTAAACACAACAAACACTCTTAATATATTTGTTTTTAGTTGTGTTCTTGAGTTCAAATGTGAGACCAAAGCTGTTTGGGAGGAGTGTGTCCAAAAAAACAAAACTAATGTGTGACAACATTAGCCACTGGTTGTAAGGATAATGTGCATGTCTCTAACAGCAGAATAAAGTAGCTGTTCACTGGATCCAGGCAGGACAGTCTGACATGGTGGCTGTAATTATTTCCAGAAGGAGAGATGTTACCTGCATAATGTACCTTAGAAGACAATCTGTGTGTTATACAGGATGTAAAATTATTATTATTTTTTAAATTAAATGTATTTAATTTTTGCATTTTTAGGTTTCAGGAGGACTGGATTTCAGTAAGGATGCTCAGTCGAGGTGGCTTTGGGTCCGTTTATATTGCAACTAAAAAGCATGATGAGATCGATTATGCGATTAAGGTGGTAGAATTTGACAAGTGAGTGATTTTAAATGATTTTAAAAAACTTAAACAGAAAGCAACATGTATACTATATACTTAAATATGAAATGCATATTCTGAATTGAAGTACATTACCATACAAAAAAATTGTCAAAATTGATTGTTTCCCCCACTAAAAAGTTTGTGTCTAAATGCTGATAGTATTTTTTAAATTGCTTGTCCCTACTCTCTTAGGCATGCGTTACGTGAAGTCCGAGCTTTGGCAAAGTTTGATCATTCCAACATTGTGCGTTACTTCACAGCTTGGGAAGAATCAAGTCCCCTACAGTCCAGTGAAAGCGGAGAGTAATGAGAAATGCTTATGAGCTAATTCTTCACTCTTATTAATTCAAGTTTGTTTTGTGCAAATAAATACACGTTTTTAGTGATGGTCAACATTTTTTTTTCAGGTCAACAGATGAATGGAACGAATCAGCGTCAACAAACGCATCCAGCAAATCAAAGTAAAGTTTACTCGTACTCTCTATATACGCCTCACAAACTAGCCCCTGGTTAAACTTCTTTAATTTGTTTGATAATAAGTGTGTTTTGCAGCTACCTTTCTTCTACTGCATATTGTTTCTCATATCGCATATTGTTTCTGCCTGTCTTCTCATGGTTTCACTGTGTTCTCCCAGCAGTGTCCCCAAGATATACCTCTACATTCAAATGGAGTACTGTGGCGGAGGGACACTGAGTAATTGGATTATTGAAAGGAACAGCGAGGTAACCAGAAGCAAAAAGGAGGCACTGGACATATTTCACCAAATAGTGAACGGAGTGGAATATATTCATTCCCAGGGACACTTTCACAGAGACTTGAAGGTAGGCGTTTGAACTCAGTCAAATGTCAGAACATTGAGGAATACAAATGAAATACGTTAGCTGGTTGCATGTTATTTGAAAAGTGATTACATGCACAGATTACACAATGTATGTTTTCCTTTGCTGTAGCCTGACAACATACTGTTTGGAAGAAATGGTAAAGTTAAGATTGGAGACTTTGGACTTGTGACAACAATAACGAACAGAAATGGCGCTTCCATTGAAAGGACCATGAGGACAGGAACGCCATCTTACATGAGCCCCGAACAGGTTATAAATATATATTAATTTTATTTATACTCAAGGCTAATGTTGGGCAGACTGTCTGCATGTACTGGGAGGACTGTGTCCTGAATCTCCGTCCATCCATCCATTATCTATGCCCGCTCGTGTCCTGAGTCTTAATATGAAAAAGTGGGTCATTTAAAGGCCATTCTATCAGGAGATGGCTGACGAACGTGTAGTTAGAGACCCTGTTCAAACAGGTATGAATGGGCGCAAAAGATGAAGAATCAATCTGGGGTTACTTTGGATAGTCATTTATGCTCTCTGTTAGATTGATACCAACTGCTGTTTGTAATAGGATTAAATTTACTTTGACAGGAAGACCAGAGGTCATATGATGAAAAAGTGGATATTTTTCCCCTTGGCCTGATCTTTTTCGAACTCCTCTGGAGGATTGGAACTGGAATGGAGCGGGCAAAGGTGAGGGAGTAGATGATCATTCAGACTTCACCCCAGTGGTTTTTAGTGAACTGAATGGACGCCATTTTGTTTATAAATTGTACCATATTGTCATTATACAGCTTTGGGTTGGTCTGAGGCGTGGAGAGCTTCCGGAGGAGTTCCGTAAAGAGTACACCACCGAGGTGAGCATCGCTGAAACCTCATCAATATGTCGCGCTCCTTATTCGCTTTAGAGTCATTGTTCTTGCCATTTCAGTCCATCAGGTCTGCAGTTATGGAGTGCGTTGCCTCTCTCCATCTCTTCAGTGATGGAGTGCGTTGCCTCTCCTCCATCTCTCCAGTGATGGAGTGCATTCCCCATCAATATAAACATATATTATAAGCACAGCAATATTCTCAGATGATGGTAGCACTCCCAATAATGTGGAGTATAGTGAATCAGGTTTCCCCAAAGGCTGTGGGTTTTTAGAGGCTTTTCTGTCACTGTTTCTTCAGTGTCCTAAATGAATGCAGGAGACGTAAGCAGAAAGCTTAGATGATCCGTCTTGTCCATTTGTTTTAGAATTCAGAATCTTGCTCTAACAAATCTTAGGAAGTTCTGGTAGAGGTAATGTGGATCCTGGTTTTGCCATCGGTATGTTTCGGTGTATTGTTTTAGTAGTGAGAAGGAGAGAAGGATTGGCTGTGCAGAGCGCATGATGTATATCGGTTTGTTTTTTTCAGCATGTGCTCATCCGCAAGATGCTCTCTGAAGCTCCAGCAAACAGGCCAGGGGCCAAAGACATTGCCAAGCAGCTGAACGTCCTGCTCAAAGAGCAGACCTTTCCGATTCCTAAGAATATTACCGTTTGAGCATTGTTCAACAATGAGTGTTTACAAAGCACAATTAATTAACTGTGTGGGATAGACATGCATTCACCAGGGTTGATGTCAAACAGTGTCAGTGCTAAAGCTCTTATGCACTCTTATAATGACCTTGCATATCAGACAGTTTCCTTATGTTTTTATGACCTAATCATGTTCTGGGAGAGGGCTTTTTAACTGCTTTTACATGGAGCCTGGGTTTATAACGGAGTGTGGCACAGTGGGTAAGGAACTGCGCTTGTAACCGAAAGGTCGCAGGTTCGAATCCCGGGTAAGGACACTGCCGTTGTACCCTTGAGCAAGGTACTTAACCTGCATTGCTTCAGTATATATCCAGCTGTATAAATGGATACAATGTAAAGTGCTAAGTAAAAGTTGTGTAAGTCGCTCTGGATAAGAGCGTCTGCTAAATGCCTGTAATGTAATGTAATGTAATAATGTTCTAAACAGGAAAGATCACGCAAAAACAATTTTTTCGCAAAGAAACATGTATGTAAAACATACAGCATGTACTTTTATAAAAATGTTATAAAAACGTTTCTGTTTCTAGTGTTAACAGAGTGTGGGGAAATATAAATATAAAGCAGGTATATGCTTTTAAAAAGAACTACTGGAAAAAGATATGTTGGAGCTGCCAGGTAGCTTGTCCATCTGAAACACTTGGTTATGGCACAATGACAGGTGTTAAAACCTGACCATTCTGATGTAGACTGTGATCTGGGGAATGAGGGTTTTAATTGGCCGGGCTGTCACATCATGTGAGAGCAAGCCCTCTGACTGGACACCTGCAGGCTGTGCCAGCTGATCATGAAATTGCATTTCAGTGTCTGAATTACACAGAAGCATTAGCAAAACAAGAGGTAAAGGAGATAGTCCATGCATGCTTCTATCAACTGTAATAATGTGTGGGGATGCGTCATAGCCTGCATTGCTTAAATAATAAATTATTTTTTAAACAAGGGGTCAAATCCCACAGAACGTGTCAAGTACATATGCAAAGGAATGTCCTGTCAGTTTTGTTGTAAATATTCTAGAAATGTTCATTTTACATTTACAGTACGTGCACTTTCATACATGTAGCTAAACTACAATTATGACACTTGTATCTTGTATATGGTGTGTTGCTGATGCATTACTGTAAATAAAAGGTGAATTTTATGCTACATGAATATGGTTACATTTTCATGTCAACCAGAAATAAAATATAGGATAAAATTAGGCTTGACTTTGATCTCATTTTCTTAACATGTACTTTTTGAAAAACATAAACAAATGGAGTGTTCTTAGGAAGTGACTCTTTTTCATTGCCTATACCATGGATACTTAAATCTGGACCTTGAATCCAAATCCGGCCCTGGTTTTCTTTTTCCCCCAGGTAATTAACTGAACAGTTAGCGCTACTGATTGGCCAGACTGTATTCACACCTGACTTTCAGGTAAAGTAGAATTGAGTAGGCCAATACAGTACTTTGGGTAAACCCTGAAATTAGGTGCTCACAAAAAGCAGTATTGGAATTCACCACAAGAGGGTGCGATCCCTCCACTGAAATTATTTTAGTCTATGCAGCCCATCAACCCACTGTCATACGAGTCACTTTATTTTTTAGGTTGTTTTGTGGCCTGACCTCACAGGGTCAAGAAGACCAAGCTGAAGAGCATGAAGTACTGCTACCTACAAATGTGACAGGAATATTTATTCATGGGATAGTCATGTGGATGCACTTATCTAAGATACCGTGGCTAGTGTTCACAGTGTAAATGTAATTATGCAGTAGTATTTTACTTACATTAAGGACCATTGTATTATCTTTTCTACTTTTTTTCTATGAGTTTTGCTTCAGCAATGAATTAGCGAATACTAATTGAAATATACACTCACCGGCCACTTCATTAGGTGACAGGAGTGGCACCCGGTGTGGTCTTCTGCTGCTGTAGCCCATCTGCTTCAAGGTTTGACGTGGTGTGCGTTCAGAGATGCTCTTCTGCATACCTTGGTTGTAACGAGTGGTTATTTCAGTTACTGGTGCCTTTCTATCAGCTCAAACCAGTCTGGCCATTCTCCTCTGACCTGTGCCATCAACAAGGCATTTTTGCCCAGAGAACTACCACTCATTGGATATTTTTTCTTTTTCAGACTATTCTCTGTAAACCCTAGAGATGGTTGTGTGTGAAAATCCCAGTAGATCAGCAGTTTCTGAAATACTCAAACCGGCCTCTCTGGCACCAGCAACCATGCTGCGTTCAAAGTAACTTAAATAACCTTTCTTCCCCATTCTGATGCTTGGTTTGAACTTCAGCAGATCGTCTTGACCATGTCTACATGCCTAAATGCACTGAGTTGCTGCCACGTGATTGGCTGATTAGATATTTGCGTTAACGGGTGCAGTTCAACAGGTGTACCTAAAGAAGTGGCCGGTGAGTGTATATGACGTGGACCTGCATTTTAAAATAAGAATTACCTGGATATTCAAAGATATTGTAAGTGCATAGTTTTCCCTACTCTCTGTATTTGTTGTTTTATCATATTTAGCCAGGGGGCGCTCTCAGACTGCCGTGGAATTTGGCCTGCAAACAAGCCCATAGGAGATACACTGTAGGGAGGGAAAGGTCATTCACCACTGGGCTCAGCAGGTATTCAAACCTGGGGACTGTGACATTTAATCACGAGTCCGGTGAATGGCTAATATTTACACCTCACCAGCAAACAAGTAATGCTAATCAAATATTGGATTGGACTCAACACATCAAGAGCAAGATGCCCGTAAAACCACATTACTCTCCTCTTCAGAAAAATAAAAATCTCTCAAACATTAGCAGATCGTTCTCTCCTGCACAGAATCAATGGCATTCAGCTGCTCATATTAGCACCCCTAAGAGCGTGGCTCAATACCCGTCTACATACACCTTTTTATTACCTTTCCATTCAGAAGGTGAGCGGCTGGGTCATTTTGAGAGCGTCTGGCTGTTCCAGTGGCATCTTTTGAGGGCTTCAACATAGGGAGATAGAGCGGTACCAGGGCCAAGCTGGAGATGAAAGCATGTTGCTGTATTTAAAGGGAACCTGCAGAACCAAGCACATCACCATAGGTAAGGAGAACATGGAGAGCCAAACGGGTCACAGTAGTTAAGGAGAACATGGCGAACCAATCGGGCCCCAGTAGTTAAGGGCAACACGCAGAACCGGCTTCTTGCCAATTGTTTTTGTTCATCAGGGAGCAATCAGATGCCTGTGAGATTTTCCACTTTTAAAAAAAGGAGTAAGCTTGTCATTCTCTTTTGACATTCACAGGAAACACTGATGCTAATTAATGTCTGTGTGTTAAACCATCGCATATAGTGCCACTGTCCTACAGAACTTAATAATTCACACATTTTCCTTTTTTGCAAAACGGTGAAATGGACATCAACATAACTACCACACAGAGAACTCCTGCTCTGGTCAACCCCCTCCTTCTGTCCTCGTCAAAAAACCAGCAGAGTGGCTAACACCATCTCTCCCCAACCCCACGAGGCTCCTACCCGCTGCCAGATTTTTCATTTTTCAGATTTTTCCTGGCCGTCCGGTCCAGAAAACACACCTCCGACTGACTCGACAAGGCAGGTGTGACAGCAGCATCCTCCGCCGGTGTGCCCTGTGTGCTTACCTGGGGAGGGAGCCCAGCCCCCGTATCTCCCAGACCAGTACGGGAGTCTCCTGTTCAAAATCCCCACTTTAAAAGTTTGCAGTGCGGATCTTGCACGGAATGACTTTCTGTTTTTGATACACACAGACCTTTTTTCAATTACCTTCCAGGCTTTGAGAGTGCAATTCCTTCAAATCTAATATTATATTGATCTCTTTCTTTTGGGACTTGCTGCCAGGGTCAAAAACGCTGTTTAAATGTCATTACCTAGAATGGAGACTTGTGATTGGCAGCTGTTGTCTAACTGTCTTGGACTCCCGTGGAAGGGTTTCACAGATGAGTGTATGAAGAGGTCACCCACAGTGCCACACATTCAGTGGAGGAGGCATGGTGACTGTATGCTAAAATTGAGATTTCTTTAGCTACAGGTTTATCGAAAATGGTGAGCGTGGACCTGTCCTGCCTGTCAGTCCACGGTGTGGACTGCTGGCCTCGACTGCTTAATGAAAATCCAGACAGAGTGGATGCAGGAAGTCCAGCTGGCTTGACTGAGGCACAACCATGTTGCTTCAGCAAGTACAACTGTCTTCGTTCAGATTTGTTTAACCAGGAAGGCCAACCGAAAATTCAGGTTTCCTTTGCAGTGAATAAAAAAGATATTCTGTCGCCAGTCAGGTGTTGAATGGGGGGGATGATTAGTTGGACGGACACAGGGTGCCAGCTCTTGCCAAGGACACTGGGGTTAACACCTTTTCGAAAGTGTCATGGGTTTAATGGGGACAGAACTGCATGACTGCAAATTAAGTCCGGTCTGATGTGGCAGACAGTGCGGCGCTGTGGTTAAGGATGTCCGAGTACGCTGAGGGAGGCAGCTTTGAATTCCAAAATAAAAGCTTATATCTCCCTGCATGAATAGATAATTTATAAAAAAATGTCATAAATTCTGTCATTCTGTGGTGGGCTTGCTTTCTCCCTTGTCAGGCTTTCTTTGGATGTGATTGGATGTGTCGGACTTCCTGTGTGAGCGGAGATGATTTTGACACCTTCAGAGCTGAACTGTGTCTCTAAGCCTGATGCTGAATTGTGATCAATTAGGGTGATGATGAAAGAGGAAGGGATCCATAAGACCTCTACGGCCACAACATTTGCAAGTTTTGGGAAGGTGTACTGCAGTTTACTGAAGGAACAGGCCAATCCCAAGTTCAACCCGTGTCTCTTCATTTCGCTTTATGCAATCTCTGGCCGCAGAGAGCCAGGCCAAGCTTCCATAAGCCTTACAGGCCTTCCACGACCCTCCTGCAGCCCTGTCAGCACCCGAGAGAAGCACAGGACCATGAAGAATAGACACAGGAAGAATGGTTCCACTCAAAGGTAGATAACCTTCCTGTTCTTGTAAAGGAGGAAACTTAGGCTCTTGTGACGTGTTTACTCTCAAACAGCCCCCTTGGGCTGGGGTGGATCAGGGCTCAGTGATGAGGAGCTGACCCACTCCGTGTCTCCCCTGTATGGCGCCGCTCCTTTCAGGATATCCCTCCCCCTCTTCCTTCCACACCCTGATTGGATCTTACCCTCTTCCTTCCACACCCTGATTGGATCTCACCCTCTTCCTTCCGCACTCTGATTGGATCTCACCCTTTCTTCCACACCCTGATTGGATCTCACCCTCTTCATTCTGCACTCTGATTGGATCTCACCGTCTTCCTTCCACTCTTTGATTGTTGTGGTCCAGCCAAAAATGGATCACTCAATCTGATCACTTTTTAGGTTAGAGTCTTCTAGATGAAAATTCAGATTCTTTCTTGCATGTTTATGTCATTCTGGTCTGTTACGGAAGTGCATAGATTTTGATGTCTTTGATAACTCTCTGAAGAAAATTGAATATCTAGGGATTTCTATACATTAATTTCACCTGGTCACCATAAATATCCCTTCATGTGGCTACACAATCATTAAGTTAGTTGCAGTGCACAGAACGTGTGGAGGAGATGTTCAGACGTCTACACACCCAAACCCAGGACGTCTGGAGGAGATGTTCAGATGTCTACACACCCAAACCCAGGACGTCTGGAGGAGATGTTCAGACATCTACACACCCAAACCCAGGAACTCGTAAAGCCAGGCGGTGTTAAATTCAGCCACAAGGGCGGAGGAGGAATGTGGCTGTGCTTACGCCAGGCCAGCTGGGATGACCGGCCCCTGGGACTCTTCCAAAGGTTTAAAACAGGAGCAATAGCCATTTCAATAACAGCCGTACAAACAGTGAGACATAACCAATGTGCGTGTTGAGCCAGTGAGTCATTTGGCATGCCCAGGGGACCATTCCACTTTGAAATGATGAGAGTTTAGGAGCCGAGAGGTGTGCATGTTTACTGTAAGTGTGCCCGTGAGAAAGGTCCTCCATCCTCTGCTAGCCTCTGCTAGCCTCTGCATTCATCAGAGGTAGCCTGGAGCGGCACACACACTCTCCACCAAAATGACCTTCATTCAGGTGTGGCTCAAGGGTCACCCGCAAAGGCAGTCCAGCCAGAGATGAGGCCAGGTTGCTTGCCTGCGACACCCTGGCACCAAGCACGATTAATAAGGCCTGCAAATAGAATCTACTGAGACATTTCAGCCCGGGTACAGTCCCTTTCCGAGGACAAACCTTTTTTTTGGGAGGGTGAGATGTTTTGTAACAAACAGCCTGACCCTCAGGCCTAGTTACAAATATATCCAGAGAGCCACTGTGTATAAAACCATGGGGCGTGAGGGCACTGCTTATCAAATCACCAACACAGTATGTAGATAACCGTGAACACAATGTGTTTTTGAAAATGTGCACCCACTATGTACAACCAAACACCATTTAATGCATATACATATACTTATACACAACTGAAACATGAAAGGTCCTTTACAAAGTCCCACATCCACAAAGGGGTTTCCACAGGGTGGTGAGGTAAGTCTTTAAGGAAAAAAGGAAAAAACGAAAAAACTAAAAGGAAAAATACACAACAAAATGTAAAAATTCCTTAATGCAACAATAAAAAGGTGAAAAAGAAAATATACGGAAAGGTCTCACCTGGCTTGAAGATTTCCCTGGTATTTTCCTGGCTGATACCTTTGTATTAGTATGTGCTTGGGGTCTCTTCCTTCCAACGGTGCTAACTTAACTTCTCACCACGCTTCTGGACCCAGACAGGCATTTAAGATGCATGTAGATATATTTCACCCCAGTTTCTTCATAAACTCTACACCATGCCAAACACAGTCAAAAAACCATAGCATCTCCCCCTCCTTCTGTCCTACCTTCATTACTTTACTTCCTGCACCCCACTTCCTCTCAGGGAGCCATTTTGGGAGGGTAACCCCCTCCTTAAATGGACCACTGCCTATTTAAAGTTTGCCTTGTGCAGCGGTAATGGGTGGAGGCAGCCATACAGTACCTTTCCATTGTTCACAAGGACTCATTTACCAGTACAAAGATTATTTGTTTGAAGGGCAAAATCCAAAATAATAAAACATAAAATATTTGATAATGATAACTGTGGCAGTGTCACAGAATCACCCCTATCAAATCCAACAATGGGAAAACACACCAGGAGAGCGTTCTGACTGAATTGTATTGTTTTTTATTGTTTGTATTGTACTGTTTGTATTGTACTGTATTGTTTTTAATATCTTCCTGCCCAGGGACCGCAGATGTAAATGAGCTATATAGCTAACTCTGTGTTGTGCCTGGCCCCTGTTAAATAAACAAATAAAATAAAAAAATAAAAATAAAAACATGGCTAATGGTCCCAAACACCTGTGCATGACACAGAGACGGATGCTTCTGATTCATCACACTCTGGCCATTCATCCAGTCCCACAAACACAAGCGCAGCAAAAACCTGCCTCAGTTTGCAGACTTTCAGACTCTGTCTGTTTTGGCTGGCTGTTTACGGCTGGCTGTTTATGAATGATTGGGCAGACACAGGCCCCGAATGGAGAGCCGGGCCTTTGTTGGGGATTGTAATTAACTCAACACCCTCATTCTGCCTTCTGTTCTGCTCATATAAACCCAGGACTCTCGTTAAAGGTCTGTCTGATGCCCCGTTTTCTTTTTTTATGTCAAGTTGCTTTTGCAGCACTTTGTACTCAATTAAGTAAGCAATAAAGCACCTAAAACTAAAAAGTAATTAGACCAGCCAAACATGCAGTTACTACCAGCCAGTACTTACACCAATCAGCACTGAAAAATGTCTTTATAGTTTTATTAATTGCACTGTTTGAGGAAAAAAGAGGGGATATATTGTAAATATTTATACTGTAAATTTGCATCTGTCTGAAGAAACAAAGGAAAGGAACTAAAGCTCCGTGGCAGGCTTTTTATGACACATTTTTTTTAATTCTGGTGGAAAACTTCAAATCTGAGCAGCGGGAGCAATTTTAATAAATTACTTTCATTTCCCCCCAGACTGAAGAGCTTAACACTTAAGTGAATTTATTCCAGGGCATGGGGTAGATTGTCATTTACATTTCAATATTTTGATAAAATAGCACTTGATTAAGTGGGTACTTTATGGATTAATTGTACGGTATATAAAGTTAAAACTAAGCACAAGAAAACAACTACAGTGGGTGTTATTCAGTTTTAACATGCTGACACTGTGCAGCCTTGGAATCTTAAGATTCCTTTGAATATTTTATGAGTGTTCCTTTGACGTCCACACTTCCCTTTGGGCCAGTGTTGTTTTCTGAAAAATGCAGAAAATATTTGAAAGAAAAAATAGTTTTCAGAGAAGAGCACATGGCTTGCAAGATGAATGGAAGCTAACGTTGACATGTGGACAAAGTTTGCTTCCTTTGACAGTACATGTGAAGATGATGTTTGAGAAGTGTTGCAAAAATGAGCAGCACTGGTCTTGCTTATCTTGGTCTCGAGTCAAGTGCTGAATGTCAGTGGTAGCAAAGTAATGGCATAGCTTGTTGCCATTAGCCAGAAGCTACGCTAATGCTGGGTAAAGAAGTGCATGTCAGTGTTCTTGCTTTTCCTCAGTAATATCCTTTCAGGGGTGCTTGATTGGGCCAGCTGGGGTAAATGGGAACATTCAATGTCAAAGGTGGGGTTACCACAGGTTTTATCTTGGATGTTAGCATCCATCTTTCAATGGGAAAATGACGCTAACATCAGGGAGGGATTATTTGAGTGGGGCCTGACAGTGGACAAGCAAATAGGCCAGCAGTCTGAGTCTTTGGCATTAGGCTATAGCACTGGTAACAAACCCTGTTCATGTTGGTTTGCATTTCAACCCTAATTTGGCACACCTGAATGTACTAGTTAGCAGCACAACAAGATCTCTAGCTGTTGAATGAGGTGTGCTTTTTTAGGGTTGGAATGAAAACCTACAGGATGGTGGGTCTCCAGGAACGAAGTTGGTTACCACTGGGCTATAAGCACAAATTTGCTAAAGCTTTTGGTCAGATCTGGCTCGCCTGGCTGTACAAATGCAGATAATTTATTGCAGGCCAGTACAAGCAGTGCTTGCTAACATGAGCTCGTTCATTTCAAGCTCCACAGCAGGAAAGGACTACAATGAGCCAACCCGGTTTCAGCTCTACAGTGGGAAAGGGGTATAATGAGTCAGTCTGGTACCAACTCTGCAGTGTGAAAGGGCTACAATGAGCCAGCCTGGTTCCAGCTCTGCAGTGTTAAAGGGCTACAATGAGCCAGCCTGGTTCCAGCTCTGCAGTGGAAAAGGGCTACAATGAGCCAGCCTGGTTCCAGCTCTGCAGTGGAAAAGGGCTACAATGAGCCAGCCTGGTTCCAGCTCTGCAGTGTTAAAGGGGTATAATAAGCCAGCCTGGTTCCAGCTCTACAGTGAAAAAGGGGTATAATGAGCCAGTCTGGTACATTATGTGAATATAGTAATGGCAATATTTACGTGAACAGAATTTACTCCATATCCGTAATTTGAGGCCATCGCCAGAAAATTAAATTCAATATTGTATTATTTGAACATAAATCATATATTCTTCAGCTTCAAGATAGTCCCACAGCACTTTTATGAGCTCACAAGAAGAAAACAGCTCTTAACAACAAGGTTTGTTAGTAGAATATAAAGTAGCTGACTTGCTTACCTTTCTTTTTCAGCAGACAGTCAGAGTTCCTAAGAAAGTCAGACTTCTTAAGGTCTACTTTATTCTCACTCCTGCTCTTCCAAAGACGCAATTTGCCATAAATCTAAAACCGCAAAACAGAGAGTCCATGTTAGTAACTGACAGGCTGCCTCTCTAAGTGACTTTTTTTTTTTTTCGACTAAAAGTGTCAAATTGGGCTCCCTTACTTTAATTCAGAAGTTATGGGCAAGTGACAACAAATATGAAATGCAGACATTTTGTGTTCTTAGTGGCAGTTGAGACAGCTGACAGCTCCTTCCTGCAGAATACTGCTGAGTGGTGCGGGTTGGCGGTTCGCTCCAGACGATATTACCGTTGCCTGGCTGACAGCTTCGCCCGCGCGGGCTCCATCAGCGCCCCCCCCCGTGCGCCCCCCCCCCCCCCCCCACTGCAGCTTTCGGCTTTTATTTCGCTCTTCAAACCCTCGACGGCGTCTCCGCAAAAAAATTCGGGGATCTGGGCCCCCGCAGAGAAATGATCCTTTGAGTAAACCCGAGTATAATCAGCTAATAGACTGCCTTCGCCTGGAGTTCAGCAGTTCACGCACGCAACCGTGAACAGACTTCACTCGGTGTGAGCTGAAGTGCGTGCATAGGCTCTTCTGCTTTCTCTTAAAAGAAACCCCACAGCTATGTGTGATTCATTTGAATGTACAGCTGTTATTTCACACTATATCAAGGCAGGTAGAGTGCAGACAGTGTTGAGGAACTGCACCGGCTGCACCGGCGAGGCTGCAAGACAGTAATCAGCAGCTTGCAGGTTTGAATCCAGAGAGACAAAGCTGTTCGATTTCTGAGTCAAAATGTTAACTTGAACTGTTTTATTAAGTCTTAAGATGTGAAAATAATAGGTCTGCAGGGCAACTCCTCAGCACGATTCTGTGTCCATTTTACTCAGCCTTTTGAACCCCAGTCTCTTCTCTCTTTTGTCATTTAGTCTAAAGTGTTTAAAGCCAAGTCCTCTCTTCTCCTCAAACAATCAGAAAGCACGTCTCATTACCATCGCCTGTAGTGACAGAAATCCGGACCTGCCCCATGATGCATTGCAAAAATAAATGGGGCGGACTGTCACTCTCCGTGAGACATGAGCCAAGTCTTCGCGTCTCTCACTGCGGCCCAGAGTTGGCTGGGTGTGACGGTCAGCTCCAACGCTTTTCACTTCCAAAATGTCAGGCTGAGTAGATCAAATGGCCTTTTGCTCTCTTGCTTTTACTCAGAGTGATCTCTGCAGGGAAATCTCTCCTTGCTCTGAGAGTATCTTGAGCAGTCACTCTGAAGTGCTGAAGCAGGCAGCGCACATTACGAGATGTTTTTCTTCTTTTCTTTTCTTTCGGGCTCAACTGAAATCCACAAAACTTTTCAAATACAGAGCCACAAGCCACAAAACCGTTTTTCTTTTTGCTATTTTTTTGTGTAGCGTAATGCGTTTGTTTATTTGCCCTGAAATGGGGTCACACGGGATGGCGTGATGCCGTTCTCCACCCTTTGGAGAGCGCTCTCTCGCTGCGGTTGGGGAGTTCTCGCCATGGCTCTCCGTGCATTTAGGCAAACCTGTGGTTTATGGCTAAACTACACGTTCAAGGCTATTTTCGAGTTAATTGGAGCCGCAGAGAGGATTTTCAAGAGGACGCCACAACAAAAAAAAAAATCGGCAGAATACAAACGTAGTTTAAAACTGTGACAAGACGAACATGAATTCCCCACCGCACACCCGCTCTTAATCCACAAGGGGACTCCTCCAAAGCCCAACTTTAAAGTCTTTATCCTCCCATCTGGGATAGATATCACATCTAGAGAGTCCTTTTTTCATCTGATCTGATTTTCTGCTACAGGGATGAATGCCAGAGATGAAACGACAGTTTTAATATTCACAACGGGAGGGATCAATGCTGCCCCACATTTCAAATGAGCACAAGCTGGTTTAAAATCACTGCATAAGCAGGAAGCCACTGCATATCAATTAACTGGAGACATTTTAAAAAGCCGTGAGTTCACACAGATGAATGAACAAAGTCGCAGGATCAATCACTGGTCAAAACCTTGATTCAAAGGTTCACGCAAATTAATGTGTTAGCCTTTGTCCTCCAGAGAGCAAGCTAGCTAAATATGCTAATGAGTGTTAGACGGAACAAAGGACATAAGCCTTTGAGCATGTTTGCCCAGGTGTGTGTGTGTGTATACGGTCCAGAGGAGGGACAGGTGCTCAATCGACACTGACCACAAGCTCACAAAAGACCTATGAGGTTGCCAGGACAGGAATACGAATGTTGGCCGCACGAGAAGAGCAGAGTAGTAGTGAAGGGATTTTGCAGAAATTTCTCTCCTATCAGAAAGCTGATAATTTAGTGGAAACTCTGTCATACAGAAGTGGGATGATTCCTTAAGGCAAGCCTGTCTCTGTGTTTAGACATTGTATGTGTCCTGTCAGTTGTAAGCTTTGTTCATTCTTATATACAGTACATCATATAATGTCAGACCATCAAAGCACGTTTTCCTGTATTTTTTGTGGTTTGTGAAGCTTAAAGTGGGCATTTGACCATTTCTGCAAAAGACAGCATTTCAGTATCTGGATTAAAAAAAAATAAACCCAGTAATTTGTGTTCTCTCCACCCCAAAAACCACTGGAAGTCCCACAGTGACCGAGTCTGTGACTGTATCCCTGTGGAGACCTCTGAGTTGGATCTGTGGTCAGACCCTGAAATAGCCCATTTCTCCTCAGGCTTGATCAATGTGCTCGGCCGCGGGGCCGGGGGGGGCGGGGGGGCCAGCCTGTGTGACTGCCCCATACGCTGCGGACATGGTCGACGCCCGTGGCCACGCCCGCACCACACAGTCATCAGAGCAGCAGTGTAGCCTCCACTGGAGCTACGCAAAACCACGGAATGCCCTCGCAAAAGCAACATTAAAGGTTCAAAAACAAGAAAGAGAGAGAGGAGAGAGAGAGAAAGAGAGAGTAGAGAGAGAGAGGGGGGTGGAAGAGAGAGAGGAGAGAGAGAGGGGGGTGGGGGAGAGAGAGAGAGAGAGAGAGAGAGATGAAAAGACTGGTTGAGAGAGAGAGATTTGCTCAGAGAGAGAGCAGATGAAGGCTCAGGCTCCAGATATCCGGCATGGCACAGATAAAGGAAGTCCTTTGGTCTTTTTCTCAGCTGCCAAAGAGCTTTTGAGGATCCAGTTTATCTGCTTCCTGCTCCACTTCTTTGGCCCGTGCGCCAGATGACGCCTGTCCAGTTTGGCTCGGCTGACAGCGCCAGGAGCGTCCGGGCAGGGGCCCCACTGACGGCCTGTTCCTCGGTGCAATCAGCTCCGTGCCACAAAGCATTCACACGCGCGGGTGTTTGACACCCTTCCACGAGCACTCGGCTGTTTTCAGAGAGACTGTGAAAGGAAGCGGCAAAATGCAGCCAGATGGAGGCGGGGCTTCTGTGACCTACACGCGATGGGCCGTGACTTCCAGTGACCCAGAAGCAAAGGTGGAAAGTCCAGGGGTCATGAAGTAAAAGTCCTGCCCCGTGTTCCTTCCACCCATTAACTCAACCAGCTGATTTCACTAATTAGTCCTATCCACTTGCATGAAGAATTGTGCTAATTAGCAAATCCAGGTGATTGGAACAAAATGCTGGAGAGGACTTTTTTGAAGTTCTGAACCTGGATTTTGAACCGCTGTCAAGAAGTAAATGGATGAGGTGTGTCTTTTTTAGCATTGCGTTCTATGCATGCCAATGGAGAACAGCTCAGACCGAAGGCCCTCTGTCCTCCAGATTGTCCGTCGTCAGGACGGCTCGTCTCGCGGACCGGAGTGAAGGACGTGGAAAGGAAGGGCACGGCTCGCTCTGCGAACGGTAGAGATATCATTTGGGGATAATGACGGTGTTGAGACTGACACCGTGACCCCATTCTGTCTGAGGCTCCGTTCACACCATCTCTCTGCGGGCCTGTGACACAGTCTCCTCTACCCTCTAACACTCCCCCCCCCCTCCTCCTGACAGTCCCCTCAAGAACCCCTGCTCAATTTCATCATCGCCATGTCAACACAATCTCATCTCAACTCCCCTGGGTTCACTCCCTGTCCCCCCCGCCCCCATCTCAGTCCCTCTGCTGGTGCCACATCATAGAAGTTGCAGCCAAGTGGATCTGCAGTTATCCACTCCATGGTATGGAGTCAAATCTCGACCATGTCCCTTTGCTGTGTGTTGGGCTGGGAGTTCTGTGGGCCAATACACTGTATTGAGCAGTGAAAATATTCAAAATAGTCTCAGGCTCTAAGCCATGAATCAGTCCTATGCAGGAAGTTTTCATTCACAAGCCTTGTTAGTATTTGGTTCCTTACGTTTGATGAACATCTTATGCATGGAGACACCATGAACGGTAAAACTGATATTCCTCGGATTTTGCACTGTGTATTATATGCTTTTGTGCCGGCTGACTGGGTGTTTAATGTAGCTCCGCTGTGCTTGGTTGACAGGCGTGAGTGGACTCCCCTCCTCCCCACCCCCACCCCCACCCCCTGCCCCCCGCCCCGCCCCAAGGCTGCCGCTCCAGGCTTCGTCAGTAATGGCGATCGATCGAGCGGCAGTTTGCAGAGTGCGAGCCTCTCTAGACAGCTTTATTGATCCCCATTGTCGGGTGAGGGAGATAAAGAGAGGGAAACTGGCTGTTTTGTCTGGCGCCTGAGCTGAAAATCGAAGCGATGACGTTTGCACAACATCTGGTGTGGGGGGAGGGGGGTGGGAGGGGGGGTCAGGTTATTTTTCGATGCTGAGAGTGTTAATGGCTTCACTTTGTTGCGTAGCAGACTCTTGCCGCATTACATTACATCTGTAAAGCCAGTGAACTTATCAAAGGAAACTTACCGCACATAACAACAAACGATTGAGATGGGGAGATGCGTGCTGAGGAAATTCTAGCCCGAATACCCTGCTCATGACTGTACCTCATTCATCCGGGAATTGAACCAATACCCTCTGAGTCAGAAGTCTAACCTGCTGCTGAGGTTGAAACTGGCCTCTAAATTCACCCCTAAAACCAAGCAGCTCAAAGAAGTTTTCCCGAAATAAAGACGAGGGCCACTCAAAAGGAAGAGGAAGGATCAGAACTGACGCAAAATGGTGAGTGGAAGCCATGTTCCCGACCACATAAACCAAGAAAAAGAAGCCTTGTTTTAACCTTCCTCTGTCTGCTCCCACCTTGGTAAGGCTTGGTCCCCATTCCACACTGAACGGCAGAAGAGAGCACGAGCAGAGAGCCGTCCACACTTACCCAGCCACCTGCAGTTCAGCCCAGCACGTACCCCTGTTTCTGCATGTGGGTACAGACAGGCACACAGCCACTGCTACTACCGCATCTTTCAGACTGCACCTCTCTCTCTCTCTCTGTTGTCTTTTCTTTTAACCTGTATGCAGACACGACACAGGAAGCAATGTTGTCTTGGGGCACCGCTTCGTTCCCAAGTCTGCGGAGCAGCGAGCTCAGCCTCAAAGTGAGTGTTTCGGGGGCGTGATTCGCCCCTAAGCTTGCACGGATATATGACCGCTTTGGTCCAGTTACGTCCTCGGGCACGTCCTCAGTCTCGCATTCGGATGCCTAAATGTGTATGGCAGGGTGTACAGGGAAGGCTTATGGGCTGGTTTAGAGCCGTGCAGGAGCTGTGGAAAACACTGGGCACACAGCGCACCCTGGAGTACAGGAGGTCCAATGACACAGCAGACACGACAATAAAAGGTGCTTCATATTTGGAAAGAGGTCTAGGCCTAGAGAGCTGCTGTGCGTGAAAACAACAAGAAGAAAAACGACTGCTGTGAACAAGGACTGCCAGGGAAAGCTGCCCATTGAACATTTCATTTTAAAACTGGATGACGACTGGTTCTGAGAAGGCCAACTTCTCTGAGCACTGACAGGTCTCCTGAAATGTACGGCCATGAGATTGGCACTATGCTGCTCTCACCAGGAGAACACAGTCCCAGAATCCTCCCCGGGGAATCGAGGGGAAGCTGCCAAAGAGGATGAAGGATTACATAGCGGAAAGAGAGACATGTTTCTGTCTGTCTGTGTGGTAACATACAGCTGCTATTTGGACCAAATGGACCTCAGCTTTCCTGAGAGAAGACCACCCAGCATTCTCTGCTAATACCAAGCCCAGCATTCTCTGCTAATACCAAGCCCAACATTCTCTGCTAATACCAAGCCCAGCATTCTCTGCTAATACCAAGCCCAGCATTCTCTGCTAATACCAAGCCCAGCATTCTCTGCTAATACCAAGCCCAGCATTCTCTGCTAATACCAAGCCCAGCATTCTCTGCTAATACCAAGCCATTTTTTAAAACCATTTTTTTACCAATATGTAATAGTTTTCAGGTAATTAAAAACATGAATGCACGCCCACACGCACATGCACACAAACACAACATTATATTTCATTGATTTGCAGTTTCTGTGAGAGGGGTGCACTGCTTTGTCACCACTGATGTGCTCACACTTTGCAGGGACTTCTGGGTATTCTGACTGGGGGGGGGGGGGGGGTGAAAATGGTGCTGAAGCACTTTGTATCGACAAGCGAACGCGATTCCCGCTAACCCAGATCTGTATCCACTCTTCCTTGGGCCTCGGGGGCTATTCCGGCCAATGACAAAGGCCCGTCAATCACAGTCTTCACTCAAGCCCGCTGATGGAATCACCATGGCAACGTGGGGTCCTGTCACAGATGGAGGGGCCCACTTTAAGCAGCTCAACAGACACATGGGCCGAAGCCAGCGCCCCTGCGTCAAGTCCAATAAGAAAAGCGCAATCCGGAATTTTTCCAAAAAATGATGTAGATGTTATTCACCATGCATTCTGTCAATGAATTATATTCTTCATTGTGTTGTTTATGTTGCACTTCTTAAAATCAAAATCACAAAAAGTGTCGAAAAAATGAGTTGACGCTGTGCATGACACTGTGGAACTTTTTTCAAAAAAGAGGAATTTCGTACTTGCAAATGCGCGTAGTTTTAAATAATGAATTTATTCAAAAGTTCAAATTTGTAATAGAAAATCCAGTTAAATACAACACAGTTTAAATAATGTCTGTAATAATTTGTTACAGATTTTACGCACTTTATCCCTCAGCTACATACAGTATGAGAAACATACGAAAGTCATTCTCTAGTGACAGCTATTGTTACCCAAGCACATTTTTACAGTTAGCCTTTTTTCGTTGTTATCATTTCAGCTCTCGCTCCTTGTGCGCCTGGGGGTTTTGCCCCAGGGTCCCGGTCCAAACCGCAGCTCCCTCCCTTTCCCACCATCTGCTGCGATGTTGGAACACGAAATCACCGAAAGTGAGAAGCCTTCCTTTTTCCCAAAAGAGAAGCACGCGCGGCGGGGGGCGACGAAGGAGCAGTTGTTTTCCATCGCGGGCGAGGTCGCGCGGAACCGATGGCACGCCGGGCGTTTCTCAACCCCACGGGACCCGACGGAGGATTTCGACCCAGGAGCCACGCCCGCGCTCATTACACCTCTGGCCTGGCTACCCTGCTGAGCGACGGAGCTGCATCCAAAAAAAGCTGATGTTGTTTACACAGATTTGTTTCTTTAAAAAAAAAACTCATATAATGAAAGGTTTTTTTTTCCCCCAAATACCATGCTCTGTTCTATTTTGTGACGCACAAAATATAAAAGGAGCCAAGATAACTGATTTAGGATGAAGTGATATTCATAATGGCCATGGCACTTCCGCAGTCAAAAGTCCTCAAACAAGAGCTGGCTTATTTGGGCGTGCTCGGGAGGACAGTATTGGGTTGTGCCCTTTGCTTTATAGGGGGAAATGTCTCAAGCCTCCTGCAGTCCTCCAGTCCTCCAGGAGTAAAATGAGAAACCCAGCTGCCTGACATACCTTTCACACCACATAGAATGTGTTACAACTTGGCCTAGGGTCAGACCGTAACAGGAAATGGAAAAAGGGAAGTGGGTGGAGAATGTGGGTAATGGGAATGATAGAGGACCCATGAGCAACCCTGGTCCCTATCTGCCTATCCAAAACGAACTAACCTGGATAATCTTTGAAAGCTTGCCATGTGCGGGGCGGCTTTGAATGCTGAGCTTTGGGATGCTTAATCTGCAGGCCAAGAGTCTGAATAGCGTACCCCCAATGGAGATTTAAAATTCCACCCAGAGTCGCCTTGAAAAATAATAAAAGAAAAATAGCAAAGCAAAATAACAAAACAATGTCCTGACGGAAGGATATGTAGTCCACCTGGGAACACTCTGACTAACCAGAGTCGCTATATGGTGAACTGATAAGTGAGAGTTGTGGTGGAATTGAGTGAACTGAGTCAAACACACAAAATCCACTGAGCAAGCAAACTAGAAGGGCTAAGGGAAGAATCAAAGAGTCGAACAGAAAGAGTCTGTGGTCAAACACAAAATCCAATCAGCAAACAAACCAGAAAGGCTCGATGAGAATCAGAATCGAACAAAATGAGATGAAACACATGAATCAAACTAAGTAATCAGTATCCTCAAGTACTGAGCATGAATTTCGAAGAGCTAGTCTCCACTGGTGAATGGCATAACCGGAGTGGAAAACAGCCTCTTTGATGACAAACCTGAAGGATGAGACACACACGCAGCAGAGACACAAAACACAAAACTTACGACAGAGGGTCGTAACTAAAAGGCAAGGAAATCTAGCGGCCTGCTTTTGTCAGTTAGGTGTCTAAAGCCAACACATGAAAAACATTTAAAACTGCTTCTTTTAAGCGGTTGACAAAAACAGTTTCATGACCTTGCTGGCATGTACTGTAGAACTATTTGGAACTTCATGTTGCATTAAGAAAAAAGTCTGGTGGAAGCACAGCCTGAACACGAGCTGACAGCACCGCACTCCTGCTAGTCAAAAGAATGTCTGGCTGAGTCCGTGGGGTGTCTGGAAGACTGGAGCAGGAGGGGCTGAGAGCCTCTCTGTACTCACAGAGAGCCAGAGGAGATCATCTGCGGGCAGGGCTTCCTCAGGGCCGGCCTTCTGACAGTGCCCCGAGATGAGGCCCAGAATGGGGACTCCGTGCTGGAGCGGGGTGCGAGCGGTACCTCCGGGGTCGGCCTGCACAGTGATTAATGGGGGGGGGGGGGGCGCTGGGACCGGGCCGTCCTGACGCTGACCCTGACCCGTCATCGCCTCCAGCCTCGGGGCGTCACTGTCCAATCACGCTGCGTCGCTCCGCTGCCTGGTAACAGCAAATCGGCTTTTCCACCATTTTATGTCTGATTGTGTTTTTTATTTTTTTTCCATACCAACCCCCCCAAACTCATCAGGCGCAAATGTGCCTCCCCTCTGCCTCTCCTGAACCAGAGGAGACACTGCTCTCCGTCTTAAGTGAGTTTCCTCTCGTTTCGCTGGAGAGCCTGGGCCCTGTGGAGAGCGATCAGAACGTAATGAGGGCGTGCTGCGCGGGGGCGGTGGGGGGGTCCGTATTGGCGGGCTGGGGGGGGGGGGGTTGGTTTATTAAGGATGGTGCTTAACTGATTCTCTCGGGCAGGTGGGGGGTGTGCGCCCAGCTTATGAGCTGGGCACTCTCAGCAGTGCCCCCCCGGGGGCATAGGGTTTATTTGCTGAACAGCATTATGCCCCCCCCCCACCCCCCAGATCTACCCTGTCATGTAATTACAGGAAGACGGGAAGCAGCAGGGTCCAAAAAGCCCCGCAGAGCAGCAAAATTACAGTCCACTTTCACCCGGAAGTGTACAGTACTGTAAATTAGGAAAATATTGCAGAGATATTTTTGCGTAGGGAGAAAGGGTGAGGAGCAAGGCGGTCTTTCGACGATGCGAGGCCACAGACCGTGGCCTTTGCGAGGCACAAACACACACTCTGTGAAATGCTTTCGAGTTCTGGGTCTTGGCTTTGCATCACGTTTCTTCAGCTTCCAAGGATACAGTGGAAAAACAACGCACTAAACTTTTTGCTCAGTACAGTTGTGGCGTTTAAAAAAAAAAAAAAATGGAGGTCTCAGCACAGCTTTTATCCTTTAACTACCTTGGTCTACCACTCTGTGGCCAGTAAAATGGAGCGCATCTGTAATATGACTATGACTAGGGAGCGTGGCATCACGCTTCTGGACTGAAACGAACCCAAACAAATCTTTTTTTTTTAAAAGAGTCTCCTTTGCTTGTAACTTCCTGGCGCAATTCCCTCACTGCACAGATGCGCTATTTGGATGCGGTTCATCGCAGCCCCCCCCCAGGACAAATTCAGATGGCTTCCCTCTCTTGGCTATTGTCTGGAGACACGCTTTCATGTCTGGAGAAGCGCTTTTTTCGCGCCCCGCGTCCCCTGCGCCTCTGGCCCCCGAATCACAGTTTTGCTCTCGTCCGTCAGGCCGTCCGACACCGCAGTCAGCGGGTCTCTGAGTCAGGAAGCAGAGGACTTGGCCCGCATTTCTTGTGGCCCACTGTGACGAACACACTCACAATCATGCCATGACAACAACAAAAAAAGAAATAGTTTTGGTGTCTGTAAAAGAGTGCTGCAGGACATGGAGGACTGCTCTCTGCGAATGACTCACTCCCAGGTCTCCCATTTTAACTGGAAAACTGCGGGCAAACCGACCGTGATGCACGTCAAAGATGATTGTTTTTTTTTCTCTTTTGGTTTGTGTTTTTCTGCTCTTTGTATTTATCCATCTTCTTGGGACCGAATGGAGTATTGAAGAAACACGCGTCTCTCTTCCAAGGCGTACTTCCCCCTCGGAAACGACCTCCCATGGATATCAAATTTTACACACGCTCAGAGAGTTTGAGACAAACTTTGAGAGACTGCATGCGTGCATTTTTGAAAAGTCTCCTGGAGTCAGTTGGGCAGGGTGTCGATTGTGCCTGTTGGTATTGCCATCAGTTGTGGAGCTCTCCTAATGACCTGACCTTTGACCTCCGGTCCTGTGTGCCCATTGTGAGCCATCCTGTCTGAAACATTCATGGTAGGCCTATAGACAAAGGGAAGCCCGCAAGAAAGGTGAGCCTGAGGCATAAATAATTTATCCACAGTGCTCCTTCGACAACTCTCTCGCCTCTGACATCACTTCCTCCTCACTCTGGCCCAGAGGGAACAAGGCACAAATCGCAGTGAGGAGGTGTGCATGTGTGTGCGTGCGTGTGTGTGTGTGTGAGTGTGTGCACGCATGTGAGTGTCCGTGCGTGTGCGCATGTATGTGTGTGTGTGTGTGTGTGTGTGTGTGCGGATGAGTGTGCTTCCTCCACTGCAATTTTGTGTTGAATATTTAATATTTTGGCACAAAGGGATGCATACAAATTTAATGAAAGCTCAGGTTAAATGAGAAATGTTTAAAAATGGTTCTTCAACATTAACGTAAATGCCTGGAGAATACCAATATGCCACTGGCCTCGTCTAGTGTTACATTAATACTCCTTGCTTAGTGCCACAGAGCTTTGTTGTCCAATTTATATTAATTTAGAAGGAAAAGCCCTTTGTTTTTTTATCACACCAAAAAGAGCAATTTCTTCATAGAAATTTATTCTGCATATCCTTCTGAAACCAAGCTGAAAGTTTCAGTATTCTAATTTTTTGACATACATACAAGTACCTTGGATGACAAACATATATTGCGGTGAAAATGTTTTCTAAAAGATTATTTATTTTTATTGAATTATTGAGTATATGATTCCTGAGATGTGTAGCATGGCATGATGCATGGCAGCCATTTTGTGCCAGAACGCTCACCACACATTAGCTAAGGTGGAGAGGGAGAGAACATTTTTTAGCCGATTAAATCAGGGGATTATTAGGTGACAAGTTTGAGAGAGCCAGGCTGAAGTGAATATGAGCGGGCAAATATACATAAATATGATCGACACACACAACATCAGTGATATCAGCAGTTTTTAAAATGTATTTATTTACTCATTTCGGTTGTGCTCACCGCTTCAATCGGCCCACACACTGCCGCGGTATGGCGGCGGTGAACCCACCCAAAATATGGCTGCCAGAACGCAGCCGTGACTCCACCCTGCTGAGCCCGCGTCTCAGGTGTGATACGCATCCGAACGCACACGATCCAAACGCCGTGATAAACCTTACATGTGACCGGTCACTGTGAGGCCACGTTTGACCCTCCTGGCCCCGCCCCTCCCGCTCCCCGGCCGTAGGTTCTCGGTGGTCTCCGGTGTCGTTCACACGGTCTGCTGCCGATTACGTCTCCCTTTAAAGACCGGAAGAATTCACGGTGTCGGGCCACGCCCGCATGAATGCTAATGGAACAATTATTCTCCTCCTGCACGGACGGCTTGGCACAATCGATACGCCCCGCAGAGCCGCAGTGTGAAGAGCGGGGTTGTGACACCCATCGCGAGGGGTGACGGGGGAGGGGGGGAGACGGGGGTAGGTGGGGGGGGTTCCAGAGGACCAAATTGCTGTCTGGGAGAATTAATGGCTTCAGAGTGTCACCACTGGCCCTGCCGCAACCTCATTTTAATTACAGAGCCGCGGCGAAATCATGCCCGTCAAATGCCAGGGGTCCATCGTTGTTGGCGCGAACTCAACAGCGTTCTGACCTTGGCCGTTCTTTATCTGCATTGCTGGTTATTAGCACTCAGTGGCTCAGCCTTGCAAGTGATGGAGCTCGCATCTTGTTGCACAACACCGTCTTTGCAAATTTTTTCCATAACTCTGAAACAAACAAAAGCAACATAACCACATCTGTTCCCTGCATTCTCCTGTAAGTACTCTAGCAGGACCAGAAAAAGTAGGCTTATGGAAAGTATTTATATGGGAAACAGGATTTGAATTCCAGATCATATTTGATTGGGTTATTTGTTCACTTGAAAATGTGTTAATGTTCCATAAAAAAATGATAATGTGCAAAATGTGCTTAACCAAACAAACGCAAGACCATGGAAGGATCGATTAGTAGAAATTTGATCAGTTGGAAGTACTTTTAAAAATGAAAATGAAACCCTGGAGTTATGTAAAATATAGAGCCGGAAAGGTGAATGGCCTTTGTGCTTCTTGATTTTTACAGATAACTCCCAGCTTTCTGCAAAGGGAAGAGGTGCTTTTTATTCGGACTGGCATATGGAGTAGACATTCAGTAACCCAGACCCCACAATCCCCTGGGCGGCGACTCTTGAGTTAAAGCCGACACGGACTTTGGAAAACATCAACAGATCTGTGTGAACCCGTGTCCATTATAGTAGGCATGGTTTCAGTAGTAAGTGGTCCATGTTGTCATTATATACTTGTAAAGGGTAGATGCATGTTGCTATCATGCATCATCTTATCTTGAATGCCAGTGGTTAAGCCATTAATTATTTGTTAATTTGCCTGTCACTCTTGGGAAACGATTCGTGCAGTCATTGTTAATTACTGTCATTTAGCTATGAAGTGGCAGGATTAACTTCATTGTTCAGAGAAACAGTGCTTGTTTCTGTTTGATGTGATTATTGATTTGTTTGTGTCCATCATGTTCCTTTCAGTGTGGGCAGAATAAAAGGGTGAGGTTGATCTGACGAACGATTCGTCCACTAACACTCCCAGTTATCAACTTTGCCATTCTTGACACTCTGCTTTTGCAGATGGCCTACTTTTCGACTATAAAAATAAAGTTCTACAAGTTCAAGTTGAAGCTGAAGAAACTTTAATCCCTTCAAGCGCTACAGAAGCAATTAGGAAAATTAAATAATGGCAGCTGCTCGTTCAGCTTCATTATTACAGTCAGCACCCCCTCCCCCCCACACCCCCCCCCCACAGCCCACGTACCTTTCACCACAGGCTAAGTGGGGGGAGGTTTGTTTGAGAATGCACCACTGGGGGTTAGATTGTGATCTCAGACTGGGGAGGAGGGTGACAAGGGATTAATTTGGCTCCCCCTACAGTGCCTTCAGGGACCCCCCTAGGCTTTAATTGGGCAGGTATTCAAGGTTCATTGTACTGAAGCACTTTCCCACTGTGGGGGTTGGGAGTAGGGGGGGGGGGCTGGAGGGGCATGCCCCCCACCCCATTTTAATCTACGCCTAAGCCCTTCACCCTAAAAACTATCTTCTTGTTTTGTCTGAAAGAAGAGATCCTTCATCAGCTGTTTTCCAGAGCTCATCATGACTGGCTGTGGGCGATGCCACCCTGTTTCTCAGGAACTCCACAAACTATCAGTGGTGGAACATCAGCCGTTAGGTCATTCCAAACATTCTCACCAGGTCTGTCAATTTCGGCAACACTCCCCCTCCTCATAATCCAACCCTGTTTATACTTCTCTAATGAGTTTCCCTCCTGGACAGCCAGTGGTGTGTTCTACCACTGTGTCATCACCACTGAGCATGCTTTGAATAGTATTCCTAATAAATCTCATTAAAGTGAGATTAAAGAGTCGGAGAAACCTGGGCGAGCCCTCATATTATCATATAATTATCATATGACGGTGGTGGACAAGGGATTCTCATATAGCCTATGTGATCTGAGCTCAAGTCTTCAAGGCTTACCCATGGCGAAGAGTGCCTTTGTAAGCATTAAGCAGTATCATTAGTGATGATGTGGGTGTTTCAATGTAACGTTTGTATTCTGGCTCTGTTCAATGGCTGTGAGCTTGCTG
The DNA here is from genome assembly GCF_013347855.1 of Anguilla anguilla. Lineage (NCBI taxonomy): Eukaryota > Metazoa > Chordata > Actinopteri > Anguilliformes > Anguillidae > Anguilla > Anguilla anguilla. The sequence goes on along the minus strand of NC_049218.1, from coordinate 26,065,738 downwards.
GTGATTTTTGTTCTGCTATCTAGAAGTAGAATGAGGTTCTACTGGCATTTACAACTGTGGGAGCCACTCATTGATTCAGTGTCCGGACATGACTGTTTCTAATCAGTCAATTCAGTGGTTTACTATATGTTGCTGTTTACTTGTTTATTTATATCTTTTAGAACAAACACAAGAAGAGCTATTGTTGTTCGTCGGATGGTAACGTGCGATGGTAATGTCCTGTTTTGGCAAGAGGGGAGCTAATGACTCGGCAGATCTTCTAGGTGGGCAAGTGAAAACGGAGGGAACATGGCCGCCTCTCTTTCTCCCGCTCTCCAGCCCGTCTTTCCCCATCTGAGGCATCCCCAGTGTTCTGTGGCACTCACACATCAGCGGCGCTGCCATGCTAAGGGAAAAACAAAACAAAACACTTCAGATAAAAGATAAATTGGGGAGGGAGGACGCGCTTCAGAGCCCGGGTGTCTACGGGAACTGGAAGCCCAAGAATGATTGTGCAGTAATAACGGCGCACACCGAGAGCCGACGCTGGCAGTGCAGGAGGACGGCAGAATCCTTCCTCATTATGTTCAGCTGTCAGATCTCAGTAGTTTTAACAATGTTTGCCAAAACCCATCCGCCTACAAAGATGGATTAGGCGGATTGGGACGAGCGGTTATTTGGGGGTGTACCCCCCAGGTGGCACTGTTGTTCCAGGCTTTGCGCAAATGAGGAACGGCTTAACGAACGCTCCTGCTGGGACAATCGCTCCTCCGGTTTGTTCTCTGAATGCAACGCCGCATAGCATCTCACTTCACCTACGCTGGTGTGAGGGAGAGAAAAACACATCACACGAGGTTTCCCCCCCCCTCTCGCACTGCTTAAATTAGTTTATTGTAAACCCTCAGAGTCTTATTATTGCGAGGCAAGTGACCTTCACGTGATTAAATGGGGCCTTGATGTGAAAAGGGGACACATTGAGAACTATGTCTATATGATATGCCTCTATCTCATAAGCCATCGACCGGATCCAAATGATCACTGTGGCTGTTGTCTATAGCAGTCAATATTGTACACATGCACCTAATTACATTCTAATGTTGAAAATGCAGTATCGTACATTGAGATGACCGTTAATGTTGAGGCCAACATCCCATGCAGTTTGACAAGATGGAAGTCTAATTTACAACGTTAACATTCCAACATTGCAGATGCCAGCTGGGTCCAAAATGTCTGGAAAATAGCCTCTATTTAAATGATAATCATCCTGGCACCTGTCAGGTACCAAGTATTCATGATAATAATAATAATTAGAACAAAAAAAAGAAAAAGATGAAGTAGAAGAAGAAGTGTGGATTTAATTCACGAATCTCAAAGTGCTTTACAGAGAGTAACAATGGCTTCTTCACCTGGGCGAAGGTACCCACATGATCAAAACACGAGCCTCTCTCATTAACTGACAAACTTAACTATAACATTAATGCAAACTCATATTCTTTGGCTTGGCATTAGGCCACTAGTTTCTCTGGGGTCTGGCATGGGAACCCGCCTCTGCAGATGGCTGTTATGATCCTGGGCCAGCTGCTTCATTAGAGCTCCTGCTATCTGACGCTGGGTGACAGCCCCCGATCGTCTCCCTGAGGCGAGCAGGGTCAACACACGGGCCAAAGGGAATAGCCCTTCCCACTGTAAGCAGCTGTGCCCTCCAGTTAAATGTCTACATCCCCCAAAAAGCAGGAATTCTGACATATCAATCCGAGCAGTTCCCCACAACCCTCTCCTGCCCTTGGCCACACCCCCCCTGATCCTAAACAAAGCATGCGGTGAATGTGTCTCCGTTTCATAGCGACGCCCCCAAACCCGCCCCCAGCTCATTGGTGGGGGCAGATTACTGCTGCACTCCCGACTCCAAAAAAAAAAAGGGGGGGGGGGGGGTGAAACAGATTGCTCTTTTCTCTTTGAACTTGGGCCGACCTGGAACGTCACATGGTGCAGATATCACTCTCTGACCCCCCCCAGTCCCGCCCCCCCTCCCTCCCCCCCACTTCCCGCCACAAGCCCACTCACTGGGGAGTGCTTTCAATGAAGACTTCTCATGCTCCAGTGGGCCAATCCTTACTCCCCCTAACTGCCCCCCCTCCCCTCCCCTTCCATTCCCTCCCCGCGCCCCCCCCCCCCACCCCCCATGCACTCTGTCTCTCAGCAAAATCAGCTGCCATGGGAAATGTTCTTTCTGTGTTAATGAATACCCTGCTAAAAATATCCGTCCGGCTGACAGTGCTAATGTTTCACGGCACGCGTTAAGCTGCAGCAGATGTTAATGGTTATTGAGCATCGCGGAGGCGGGGCTACGGCGGCGTTCTGGAGTCCGAAGGAGAGCGGCGTCTCCCGTCTTCCAGCCGCGCGTCCCGCGACTGACTGACATCGCTCATCGAAATGTCTCTCGACGGCGAGCGACGCTACCGTTCCCGTCGCTGGTGGCGGCCGGTAGATCACATTACCGCTTCTGAAGCCAGACGGCACTGAGCTTCGGCAGATATATAGCCGGCTTTTATTTCCCCGCGGAAATAACTTTCACCAGCTGCGCCGCGCCGATAGCGCGCACTTTTGTTTCTCCGCCTCCCCGGTTCAGAGTTTTCCCGAATCGCGACATTTTTGAAAGCCTTCCAACTGTGTCTCGGGTCGACACAAAACCTCAGAAAGTGATGGATGTTGGCTCTTCCTGAGCAGACTGCAATTAAGTGAATTGCTTCTCACAAGCCCCGCATCGGGTTCCAGCGTAACATCGAAACGTGGCAAACTGCCCGGCCCCCCAATTCCACAAACAAACCCGGTGACCCCTTTGAAGCGCCCCGTCTACGTCCCATAAAAGGGATTTATTCTCAGCAGCTGTCTCTTGGATGTCATCTCCCGCTCTCTCTCATTTTCTCCGCACCGCACGCGCATAATGAAGAAGTTCACGTGTGCGGCTACGCGTCGAGCGCGCCACCGCCTGGGAAGGGAAGCTTTCGCGCCCCCCTCGTCTCCCTCAACCGCGCTCGCTCGCGCGACGGATGGCGAATATCGTTTTTTTCACGGGGGAGGGGTCGAACCCCGCGTCAAAAAGCGCGCGCGTTCCACAGAATCGACGGAGAGCCCGCAGCGCGCGGAGGCAGTTCGTCGTTTTGGCGCTCGCTCGGAGGCGGTCGCTAACAAGCGGACGCAGCTCGGGCGAGGTCGCCTGCGTCCCGCGTAGGGAATGGGAGGGTCTGACCCCCTTACCCCTCTCCCTTTACTGCTGACGATTACTCGACACAATCACGCCATTAATAGCCTGTGTCCTGGCCCTCTGATTGGGCCACATTATGGTCTTAATCGCCAGGGAGACCGATTACCTGGGGGCGTACAGAGGGAGGGAGGGAGATGGAGGGGGGGTATGAATGTGAGGCATCCATGACATCACCGGAAAACTTCAGGATTCAGACCAATCCCCTGTCATATCCTACCTCTTCACTAGCGGTGGCTCGCGACAGGAAGCTGGTGTAGAAACCGGAATAGCAAATAGCAGATGGCCATTTTGTAAGGCTGCCCAATCGTCACACACTGAGATGGGGTCTTCTGATGTATTTCTCTCGTCGATGATGAAGCAGGAGGCGGCCTCACAGATAAGGGCGAACTTTCTTGCTCTGATACATTAGCATGATTCAATGGGTGTATTCATAGCAAATTCAGTGCTTCCTGTAAATCATCACTTATGCCTAGCCTGGTGTGTGACCACATCCATAGTAAAAAATGTTGCCAATTTTTTTTTTCTTGGTCCTTTTAAATAGTTGTTTTCCAAAAAATGAGCCTGTCAGAGTTTTCATTTTTCTGATGACAGGACAGACGGTTCCAGGTCTGGTCTCAGAAGGAACCACCTGTGTCGGGTCAACTGTATAACTTTTACATGTTTCCGTTCCATTTTTGTTTTTTTTATTTTGGGAGGTGTCACATCCTTTCAGGGAGTTGATGGATCTGGCCGACTGACTCTGACAAACAAACTGTACGGCCTCGGGCCTGCAGTGTTCTGTTCCCCTTAAAGGATGATGTCATTCCATCTGTACCCACTGCCCCACCAGCTCAATTATTTACGCTGTTTAATTGGATCGGCTAAGTTCAGGTTGCCCCCAGGATCACTTTACACCAGCAGCAGCAGCAAAGCAAGGCCTGTGCAGACAGTATGCAGTAACAGAGCAGTAACATACACATGCATGTGCGCGCACACACACACACACACACGCATGCACACATACACGCATGTACACATGCACGCACACACACATACGCACGCACACACACACACAGGCACACACACACACCCATGCACATGCACACACACACACACATACACACGTAAACACACACACGCACACACACACACACGTACACGTACACACACACACACACACGCACACACGTATGCTGCATGAACCCAGGCTTTGTTCTATTGCTGACACAGCAGAAAAGGGGGTTGGTGGGGGGCCTCTTTCAGACACACCACTGGGGAAGAGGACTGGGGGTGGGGGTGGGGGGTGGGGGGGTGGGGGGGCGGTGACAGGCTCAGACTCAGAGGACAGTCAGTCTGCAGTGATGCTGTGTTCATTAATCAATGCCTCCTGTACAGTGGAGCATGCCGGCCTTAGTCATCAGATATCCTCTGGACCTGAGCCACATGCAGCAGTCTGAAGCTGATGCTCCCCTGCACAAAGCAAGCCCTTGTCTGGGGTTCCAGTTTCAATAGGGGGGGGGGGGGGGGGAGGGGGAATTGGGGGGCTCCCCAACACATGTCTCCCGGTTCGCCCTGAAAGTGTTGGGTTTCAGGATGTGGAGTGACACGCAGGCTCCCCTGGGTCACAAGACAAGGCTTTCCTTCTTCACGCTTTCAACCTGCCCCCACTAACACTGCCACTCCCACCACCCCCAGCGCTCAACGTGCCCCCCCCGCCCGCCCCACACACACACAACCAAGCAGTGGTATAGCCCCAATGCACCAATCAGCCCTTTGCCGGTTGAAAACTACGACTATCGCAAAACGAAGATCCAACACACTCTGCTGCTTACTGAAAGAAGAGCTTAAGACAGCGAGGAGCTGAAGGAGATGTTAGAGGTGTCAGTAGACCCAGGACAGAAGTGCTATAGCTAAAAGATATGAGACCAGACCGCGTAAATTGTGTTCACATTGTCAGGAGCACAAAGGAAGCATTAGAGTGAACACATCCTTTCGGAAGGGTAGAGCAAACGGCGCTCTCCCACATCAGATTCAGAGCTGTCCATGTGTCAACAAGCCTCTCACACATTCTCATCTCCAAACACAGGCAAAGATGCTATTCCAGACAGTCCCTCTTCACGTCAGCGAGCACAACAACAACACTCACACAAAAAAATATGGATGTTGTTATAATAAAATATACCATTGTAATTTTCACCTCAAAAATTGCATGTGTACTGTCTATATTTTTTTATGCTGCTCTTAGTCAAAATGGATTCAGCTTGTATGTTGCTGTATGCACTTGGAAAAGTAATTAAAAGACTAAAACACACATTGCACAACGATTTATAACGAAAGTGTTTGGTTTTATATCCCTTCAGAAACACAGTTTGTGGCACATTTACTGACTGAAAGAGTAAATTTAAAAAATTGAGTTTTAAAGGTCAGAGCTAAGAGCAATCGTTATAAACAAGTTTAACCTTAGCTTTGATCAAGTTGACAGACACTGATTTCCAGATCTGTTTATATTTCACAATTTGTGTGCTTTGTTACATTTTATGTCATCTTTGTTTAAAGCTGAATAAAGTGACTCAGGTTAATACCCATCACTCAAATACATAAATCTTTTTTTATAAGGTCCAGGTCCTTCCAGCTCCTTAACAATTCCTGTTATACTGCTCACCAAAATCTTTAGAAAAGGAACAGAAAAAAACTTAATGAAGCAGTTAAGAACAACAGACCAGCACTGCAGTATATCAGCTTACAGGTACTCTGTAGCTGTGTTAATTGTCCTGGTACAAAGACAGAAAACAAAGTTACTTTTAACATTTTATATTAATATTACTTTTAATACTTTTGACTATTAAACATATTCTTCAAACGATATCAACGTGCTGAAATTTAACAGTAAAATTTAAAGCAGTTATCGATTTTGAATTTCACAGAATTGCAGTCTCAGCAGGGCGAGCCGTGGCAGGCTACACGGCATACAGTTAACAGCGGAACGCTCCAACCCAGGAGCAACGATAAAAAAAGTTATAAGTTATAAAAATAAAAAATAAACTACTTGTTTATTGACACAATATAGCTAAAGTACTGTTTTTTTTGTGAAAATGTTAGCAAATCTCCATATAACTATTTCAGCGGCAGTAACGGCCTGGTAATGCGCACTTATTCAGACTCTGTTATAGCCGAGCGGGATTACCCCAGAGCTCTGTAGCGCACATTAATCCCAGAAAGAAAACAGCGTTCTGAAACCCGCAGGAAATGTACCCTGGATGATGAACTCGCACGTCGTGTAACATAAACAGCAACAATCTCTCCCAAGGGAAGCTGGGGAAGTTGATGCAGGGCTCTTATGTTTTAGATTAAAGCAGAAATGCTAAAGAATGCGTCAGAGGGGAAACCAAAATACCTGTAGAATCCGAAGGGAGTAACTGACTGAAAGATTCAAAGCAGGTTACACTCACGTACATTCGCATTCGAGTGTACATACACGTTCACACAGGTGCATGCACAAGTGTATGCACATGCACATACACACACACACACACATATATACAGTACGCATTTCTATGTATATAAAATATATGTGCTAATGACTCAGTCTTGGCCTAGGGCTTCAGTTATAGTGAGGGGATTGAGGGTATTGTGGATGGGGTGGTGGACCTCCACTCTTCCATCGTTAGCCAGTAACTACACCTGATCCTGGACACAGTAGAATGCAGTGGGCGCTGTTCTGGGCCCAGATTCCAGGTCTAATCTTTCTCACGCACGCAAGCTCAGACTGACCAGCGGCTACATCCAGAGAACTGTAATTACCCTTCCTGAGCTGAATTTCCTACGCTGAGTTTCTTATTTACTTTCTTGCAGAAACAAAAACTTTTGATAGGTTTTGCATGTAATTTCAATTGTACATATTTCTTAATAGATTAGCCATGGTACTGATCTATTGGCTGTTGTTTGATAAGTCAAATTAACTGGTAGGCAGTATTTAGTATACAGAAACGTCTGTATGTCGCATTTCCTGCATACTACCTTAATTCATGTTTCACGTTATCTTTCAATTGTCCAACAGCATGGTATATACTGTATGAGTTTTCTAACTTGAAATGCTTTGAATCAGAAGTGCAAATCTCATCATTTGAAATAAAAGCGAAGATTACATGGGAAGCTCTCACACATCAGGTCTCTGCAAGCTCCCACAATGCATCGTGACTAGTCTTCCCTGACCCTCCGGGTCTTCTGACCTGAAGAGTAAGGTAAACAAAACCAGTTCTGCTAGCCTGTTGGCAGTTAGGGTTCAGGGAGTTCTTCAGGTCTTTCAGTGTTCTCACTCAAATCTGTCACATGATTGCGATCTCCAATCGGAGGAATTCTGCGCATTCCTTCTCATTTCAGCCACGGTCGCTCAGAAATCGCAGAGCCGCCGTGTTTCGTTTGTGCCCGGTCACATGCCCCTGTCCCTGCTCTGACCCCGCCCGGCTCATCCTGGCCTTGTGACTTCCTCCCCTGACCTCTTTGAGCTGTTTGATAGACGGCAGCTCCAGATAATCTGCTTCCCTCCCGCTCCCACAGGCTCTGTGTCAGCCCTGCAGATCCCATCGATCCAGAGACCAATTGATTCTCTGCTCGGGCCGGGGGCCGGGGGCCGGGGGCCGGGCCCCACGGCGAACGCTGTCAGAACCTTGAGCGGTTCCTGAAACCCAGAGACAAGTAACGTCCTGGTTCTGGGCCAGCGTTGAGACGTGGCAATTCTAAAACTTTTTTTTCAGTTGAGTTCAGTTCTATTTGTCGGCCAATTGTGAATTAGAGTGTGTGTGTGCGCATATATTTTGTGTGTGTGTTTGTATGAGTGCGCGTGTGTATGTGTGTGTGTGTGAGTGTGTGTGTGTGCATGAGTGTTTGTGTGTGCGCATGCATGCATGCGTGTGTTTGTGTGTGTGTGCGTTGCCTTGCTGCTAACACTGATAATGAAAGGCTTTCAAACAGCCAATCAAAAGGCTGCATGTTGGTTGAAATTCTTTCATTAATTGGGGGAAGGGGGGTGGGGAAGGCATGCTTATTCAACATGTGCCGATGATGAAGTGTGTCATGTGGGGTCAGCAGGCAAATCTCTGTGAAATTGCCCTTGCTCCATGAGGAGCATGATGCTAGCACGATAACCGGCTCCAGTATGATCTTTCACAGTGAAAAAGCCATTTGCTTGGATCTGAAATACGATCATTAATTTTATGCTCAGGTTGTATGCACAGCAAGGCCTGGGCTGCCATGGTAACGTGGCCCAGGGACAGACGTGTTTGTGTGCCTGTTTAGCTCAGCTGGATTCCGGAAGCATCAGAAGGGTGCGGTTGAAGTGAAATCCCAGAGACGGGACGATACGAGTGTAAAATGAACCCCAGACCGCTTTGGAGCTGCGCTCTCTCACCCTGTCTCCATTGGAGGACATCCAGCAAACAAGGCGATGGAAAAGAAAAACATAAGAACATTTTTGTCCTGGGTCTCCTTTGGTACCCCCACCCCCCCTCCAATCTCAATTGTCCCGCATTTTATTTAAACACTTCAGTGAAGGAGGTTTAGCTCTTAGAACAATGCTGAGGAAGTCAAGACCCCAGTAAGGTCTTTAGTGTCAAAGAGCTTCTAAGATGGACGCCCTCGTGCGTTCACTCAAGCGGTCGTCGAAACGCAGGCGTGAAGCACAGAGCCGAGCGGGGGCCGTCTCCCCGGCCCGGCCTTCCCATGGTGCTTCTGTGCGACGAAGCCGCAGACTGCGGTTCGAGCGACTCAGCACTGCAGAAACACACAAATCCCGGACTCTTAAAAAGCGCAGCAGTTGCTGACGCGGCATGTGGAATAACCATTACAAAAATAAAACTGCCACGCTGTTTGGTTCTTGATGATGACTAGCTGTAAATTGGACCAGAAATGTTTTTGTGTTTTTTTTTCTTTGTCAAGAATTTCACCACACATTCCTTCTATGTAGCGGTTGTAGATTTACAGCATGCCTGCGGACTTCCTGCTTTGTCAGTGCAAATTTGTGCAAACCACTGTTCTCAGAAAACAGCTTTAAAAAAAATATCACTGAAGGGATGGAACACGCACACACACACATTCATACAAATACACACACACATACATACAAACACACATGCACATAAACACATACATGCACACACACACACGCACACACATTCACACAAATACACACACACACACACATACACACAAACACATACATGCACACACACACACACACACACACACACACAAACACACCTATACACACACACATACACACACATGCACACAAACACACACATGCACACGCGCGCACATGCGCGCACACACACGCACAGATGCTCAGTTTTCCTGAGACAACAGTCACCCCTGCCCGGATGTAGTCTAAAAAAAAAAAAAAAAAAATCATGTATTGTTGCATAACCGTTTCAGTCACTGTAATGTAATTATTGATATTTTCCCAAGGCTAAAAATGGCTGCCCATGGCTCGACTCCGTCAGGACGGATAGGAAAGGACGAGGAAGAAGCCGGACTGCGATGTTCAGACTGCGTCCGCTGACTGAGGGCTAAAGACGTTAGCGCCGCTGAATCGAATCAGAGCAGAAGGACGGCCGTAATGGGGGAGACGAGGCCAGCCTGCCCTGATCTGATTATGAAACCGCCGTCTGCACGGACAGGGCTCCTCTAGCCGCGCGGGGCTTTTTGGGAAACCGGTCTATTTTTGGACCCGTCCTCGTTTTACCCAGAAAGCCAAGCTCTTTCAGAACAACGCTGTGCGGAGTCATCTTCGGTTTTGCATGCGGCGAACTCTCTCCCTTCAAAAGGGAAGTGCTCCACACAAAAAAAAAAAAAGCAGAACTGTTTGTTCTCGGTGCGAGAGCGCCACGTTTTCAGAGGTAGGAAGCAAGCATACTTGGGGCTTCTCCTGCTAAGGCGCTAGACCACAGCACGGACGGGCCCCACGGTCTGCTGTGGGCCGCGCGATTGCTAACTGTAGCGGGCAATCTCACAGCGCGGTACACAAGTCGGCTCTAGCATTGCCCAGGGAAGGGAGGGTTTCCATTGGCCGGGACGACAGTGACTCATCGTGCACCACTGAGACCTACACTTTCTAAGCTTTAAACGTAAAACTTTCATTCTCACAACACATACCTGGGCATGTGTGTTCGTGATATGTGTGCACGTGCATGTGCACACGTGCACGCATACGTGCATGTGTGCGTGCGTGCGTGCATGCGTGTGCGTGCGAGCATGTGTGCCTGTGTGTGTATGCGTGCTTGCGTGTGTGCGTGTGTGCATGTGTGTTCGTGATATGTGTGCACGTGCATGTGCATACGTGCATGCATACGCGCGTGCGTGCGTGTGTGCGTGCGTGCGTGCATGCGTGTGCGTGCAAGCATGTGTGCGTGTGTGTGTGCATACGTGTGTGCGTGCGTGCGTGCGTCTGAGAGAGAGGGTGCAGTGTGGGGGTGGGAGGGCACAGTATGCGTGTGTGTATGCGTGCTTGCGTGTATGTGTGCATGTGTGTGTGTGTATGCGTGCGTGCGTGTGTGCGTGCATGTGTGTGTCTGAGAGAGAGGCTGCAGTGTGGGGGTGGGAGGGCACAGTGAGCGTGTGTGTATGCGTGCGTGCGTGTGTGTATGCGTGCTTGCGTGCGTGCATGTGTATGTGTGTTTGTGCGTGTGTGCGTGCATGCGTGTGTTTGAGAGAGAGGCTGCAGTGTGACCGCGTCCCCGGTGACGGGCCAGGGCCTCAGGGCCAGTGCCTCAGGGCCGGGTCCGAGCGCCCAGCTGCCTGCTGAGCGCACAGAGGGCCGGGCGCTCTCCCCCACACTGGGCTCTTTGTCACGGGCTCCAAAGGAGGCCATTGTGCCGCCTCGTGGGAACAGCGCAGAGCCCTGTCGCCCTGTCCCCCGGCCAAGGCCTTCCACACACAGCCACGCTTGTGTTCTCCCCCTTTCAACTTATCTTCCTAGCATCCAATAACCCCGTTTACCCCTCTTACCCCTCTCTCCTCTTACCCCCCTCTCCTCTTCCCCTCTCCTCCCAGATGCGGCGTCTATTTTTACACCCTTTTTCATTCGGAGGGGTCTCGTCAGTCGAGCTGCAGTTTAGGTTTCTCCATCATCATCCCCTACCCTCAGGGAAGTGGGCCCCTCGGCCGGAAAAGGGGGAGAGCGAGGTAGAGAAGAGAGAGAGAGAGAGAGAGAGCTAAACAGGCGTGTTACGCAACCCTGCTTCTCTGTGAAGTGTGTTGCATCTGCCCAAGTACTGCTGGAGATTCCCCTGGGGGGGTGGGGGGGGGGGGGGGGGGGGGGGGGTCTGACTACCCACCCCCGCCCTAGCCCCCTCCAATCAGAGCACGGAGGCTCATCTGTGACAGGGCCTGTGTTACTAAGCAGCAGACCTGCTGAAGTGCAGGCTTACACGGCCTATTCAGAAGCAGGCCCGTAACAACTATCTGCCCTCTCGACCTCCTCTCTCCAGAGTCAGCACATAAGCACTGTTTCACGCTGCCTACCGTCAGTCTGCCACTCACACTGGGGGGCGTGTCTGCACCACAGTGCTCCGTTTATGACAAGACCTAGACTGGGTTTCAAACTGTGAACTTGTACTCCGTCTTCTCGCGTTCTCGTGTAAGAGCACCCTTCCAGGCACACTTACAAGAACACACTATCGAGTGAAAGAATGCTTAAAGTCCGTTCAGTGTGAAACATACTTGTACTTTGATGTCACCACCACTGACCTCTAACCTTAACGAGAAACATTTTGACATTACAAAAATCCACAAATAACATAAACTTACAATTGTACACAAAATCCTCCTGCCTTCTGTCATCCATTTTCTTGAGCAAATGTGCTGCTTTCTTCCAAATTTTCTAATGCATAATCAGCAGTGAAATGGGGCGTCATTCTTATTCACAGAATGTGGAAGATCCCAAACAAACAGCTTGAACAAGTTCCCCACTGACCATCTAAATCACATGATGTGCAAGACAGGCTTTGTTTTATGTAGGTGGGTGTGTCTGGTCCTTGTTCGTCCTGGTATCCCAATGCGCTAACCTGGTTGTTCCATATTTTCTCAGCACTCAGACGGGAGAGACCCACACACAGCTAATGACCTCTGAGACTGTGAGCAGATCCTAGGCCAGACCGGCCTTCTGGCAGAACGAGTAAGATATCTGTCCCCTACAGTGTTTAGACGGTGTTTTAACAGTGTTTTAACAGCGACACGCGAGGCTGAGAGGGGGCCGGCCCAGATGAGGTATTTCAGGACGTCACGTCGCCTCGCGGTGCCGCCGGGCGGAGGTCGCTGCGCCGTGTTTTTGCTCGGAGTGACGCAGGGAACGCACGCGGACGTGCGAAGGCAACCGCACTGGCGTTCCCCCCTGAGGGTGAGTGTTACTCCAGAGCGTTGACCTTGGATCGGTCCCAGCTCTCGCGCGTATCATTCAGGAACGGGCGCACAGATCCCAGATCAGCTGTTAGGCGCGCAGTCGGTGCAGGCCCTCTGAGGCGCTGTTGCTCTTATTTGGGGACACTATGACCCCAGCAGAGAATACCCCCGCCACACCATGCAGTCTGGATCTCTGGGTTTCTGGGGTCTCTTCAGATGGTTTTATATGAATTAAGAAAAAATACTGAAATAATTGGAAAAATGAGTAGGATCCGAATGGTATTTTAAACCAATCACCAAACCCCCTGACCCCCAACGTGCGCATACATGCGCTCACTGCTGCTGTTGTGTGCTGCACTCTGCTAGAGGCTGCGTGGTCTGTGCAGAGAGCCACGCCGGGCCCTTAAAATGGCGCCGGCAGAACCATCCGGAACCATCCGGTGGCTAGTGCCCGTCCCGTGTCCAAACGCCCCCGGGAGCCCAGTGCAGCAGCAAGCGTCCCGCACCCTGAGTCACGTTCCAGCACGGCTTTCTGGATTCACATTCCAGATGCAGATGGGGGGTGGCTGTACAGTATTAGAAGGCCAAATGGTCTTTTCCAATTGGCGGTTATGCAGCAGAGCAAAGCAGGACACAATGACATCAATGCTGCTGCCCTGATTTGACTTTCTCAGTGAAGTTCAGGGTGAACAGCACTCATAAGGATCAATGATCATTTCAAAAACCTCCCTTTAACAAGCTATCAGTAAGGAGTACCAGTATAATGGAGTTCAGTCTCATGACAGGCGACCCAACAATAAAGCCCAAGAAAAATCTATCTAAAGCTACAGAGGCCTCAGAGTGAGTGATGGGTCGAGCTACTTTGCTGAGCTGGACTGCGTCTCCCAGCAGCCTCTGTGTTTCTCAGGCTGGATGAGCTGATCAATCATTGCCACGCCCGGGGAAATGTAGGGAGAGCACATGACATGGCTCAGGTGCACTTCCACACTCAGGTTTGTTTTCTGAATGGAAACATCTTGTTGTGAGGCTTTCATTTTGGCATCAAAAAAACTGCCTGTCTGAGCAGCCACTTCAAAATGTTTGAGAAGGCAGGGGAAGCCAGGGAAGGTGTGTGTGTGTGTGTGTGTCTGCATGTCTGTGTGTGTGCGTGTGTGTGTGTGTCTGCATGTGTCTGTGTGTCCGTGTGTGTGTGTGTGTGTCTGCGTGTGTCTGTGTGTGTGTGTGTGTGTGTGTGTCTGTGTGCATATGTGCGTGTGTGTGAGTGTGTGTGTGAATTGGGCCTGGGACCCTGCTGTGGCATTCCTTGCTACTCAGCAGATCTGGCAGGGCTTGCGGGTTCACATTTGTTTGGAAACCATGGCACAGTAATCTTTTCAAAGAAGGGTGGATTTGACCGGCTGCCAGAGCAGGGAGCCAAAGCATTTCTGGTTGGGAGCTGGCCCGCGGATGACCCGCGTTTCGGGATAAACAAAGCGGCGGGGCGGCCAGGGCTTACGTGGGTATGAGGGGTGGGGGCGGGGCCGGGAGGAAAAAGGGGGGGGGGCCCTGCCCGGGAACAACTGAACCGCTTTCCTGTGTTAGAGAACAAAACTGTCTGCTTGTTCCCCCCGAGAGTCTTATCGGCGACACGTGAGGACTGAAATATCCTCTGCTGTGCTCTGATTGGCTGTCTCACGCTGGCTTTCTCTCTCCCTCCTCCCCACATTCTTTCTGCTCGTGTCCACTGTTCTCCCCTACCCCTCCCTCTCCACACTCACTCTGTTCACCCCACCCCCACCCCCCTCCTGGCCCTGCAGTTAAAGACCAGCACTGGCCGGACAGCCACTGAACTGAACGCCGATGTGACGCTGTCTGCTCGCTGACGGATGGGCGGAGCATGAGCGGAATGCGAGTCCGGCCTCCTCCTCCTCTTCCTCCTCCTCCTCCCTTGCCTGGCGCGTGGGAGGACATGCCGCCGCCTGATTGTGAGTTATAACCGTTGTCATGACGACCATCGTGACCTCCCACTAACTCCCGCCAGGCCAACTGGGCAGTAATTGCTGCAGAAATGCGGCCGCTTTTCCTCGCAAACGTTTTCCTTCTCTTTTTCTAAATGGCCGAGAGAAGACAGGCAAAGAGACGGCGAGAAAACACGGGAAGGCTTTCTCGGACCACCGACGCGACAATTCAACACGCAGGGTGCAAATTTCACGAATCCGTGCTGTGTTCACCTCCGCATTTGAGAAGGCCACGCATCGCCAAGCCACCGTGGACGAGCGGAGCGTTCACGGACCACAATGCATCAGACGCCATCACCTGGAGTCAATCAGCGACGGTTGAATGGGCACGCTACCTTTTCTCTCACAAACACAAACGGAAAACCACCCAATTTAATAGAAAACCTGGCGTTTACATGCGGAAAAAAACAACAACAACAAGGCTTACATTTACTTGTAAGTCAAAGTTAAGGACTACAAGTTGATATAATCCAGGTGCGGCTTCCCAAAATCCTCCCAGACTCATCAGCCGGCGGGCCGGAAGAAGCATTATGAGTTAAAACGACATTCCCCGTTCTACAGCTCCAGTAGCAACAGAGCACCACACTGCCAATCCTGATCAAACACCACCCAATCAGGAAGAGGATGAGTTATTTCCGGTCGAATGAGCGCCACGTCTGATTTGTTATTTCTCTTCGGTGGAGTACATCGAGGTCCTGCTGCCTCCCTCTGGGAGGTCAGACTTCATACGTCTGCTGTTTTTCGAATTCGTTTCATGACTGCTTTCTTGATCTACCGCAGCTCTGTCTGTTTGTACTTTCAGTGACACGCAAAGTGAATAAAGGCAACGTATAAACTACAAAAATGAATTCCCAGCTGAAAACGTTACACATGTTTACCATTTGAACAAGTCAAATACTGTATACTCGATGAAAAAAACCGCATCCACTTCAGACTTGATTACGCATAAACTGATTCCAGTACAGTGGCATTCTCTATGTGCGGCCTGCTGAAAGGAGACTGAACTCAGGACATCCTGCTCTTTCACACGGATGTGTGTGACTCCCAGCCTGATAAGGACATGAAGGTTGTAAAAAAAAAAAAAAAAAAAAAAAAACAAAAGGTAAAAGTTCCAAAAAGTTAAACAAAGGAATCCTTTTAGAAACATCCAGGAAGAACCTTGGAAAGGCAGCAACAGTTTGAACAATTTTTAGCCGGTTCAGGGTAGTTTGAACAGGTTTTTAGCCGGTTTGGGGCAGTTCGAACAGATTCTGCTTGGTAGAAGTTGCAAGGGAGTGTCAGGAGACCTGCATTTTTGTGACTGGAACAAATTCTCAAAAATGAATTGTTCGGTTTCCGTTTTACTAGTAATCCACATGAACATCACACACGTATGCATACACACACTTACATGCACACACACAAACACACACGCACGTGCAGACACACTCATGCACTATACACACACACACACACTCATTTGCCACACTTAAGGACAAAGCACTGACCAAGCACTTTTTAATAATAGCGTCCTCTCTGCTTGCAGCGGGCTTTGGCTCCTAATACCACTGCGATATATTGATCTGGTTTCCATGGCGCCTGCGGGGGTGTCTGGGGTTGTGATGTCGCGTGATTACAGTGGACTGAATGGTGGGGACCGGGGGAATGCTCTGGAATGCAGACACTACAGTGGGCGGGGCCCTGGATGACTCTGCAGAAGGGGGCCTGGACTGAGGAACTGCAGGAGCTGCCGTGTCTAGGCAACGGTTTCCATGAAAACGGTCAGAGCTTCTCCTTCATGCGCACTAACGGCCTGAGCTAGGCTGCGCGCCTCTGCGAGACAGCTCTGTAAACCCCACTCAGAGAAACAAGGGCCTAATGGCTGAGCCAAATGCTTATGCCAGGGATATTCAAATCCGGCCCTCAAGGTCAGCTGGGTTTCTCTTCTGCCTGACAGTCCACAATGCAATAAAGTCACTGATTGCACAGAGATTACACTCACCTGCTGCATCAGGTGCAAACCAGCCCCTGATTAGAGGGGAAGAATGAAGACCAGTGGGACTACTGGCCCCGAGGTCACATTTGAGTACCCCTGGTTTATGTGGTTTATGTCAAAGGAGGCCACCGGCGTATATACTATGTATTCCTATCCATCCATCAGTATCCATTTCCAATAGCTCACCTTTAATTTCAAGTTCCAGTGGAACGTCCATGTTAAACTGTAAATTTTAATTCTTGTTTTTAAGACAGCTGACAGTCATCTGTCAAATCTGGAGTACTGAAAGGATCCAATTAAATCAGTATCTGTTCATATTAGTATGACCAGAGTGAGTTTGTTTGCTATTGTTGTTTTCTGTCTACCCATAATAAAAAACAGCAGTTTGGATAACAGGTACCACAGTGGACACCACGACATGACAAGGACACAACACAGCACATTGTACATGCCTGTAACTGCAGCAATAATAGCATATTCATTGCACCTCCTGTTAATATAGTTAACATTATGCAGGAAGTCATATTCATTTTTATGAAATATCTGCCACAGGTTCATGTATTTAATTGTAGGAGTAATGCTGTATCTAGGGTATTGATGAAGTGGAAGGTTTTGGTTTTTTTCCTTAGAACAGAGGGCCAGTGAGTCCCCATATTCCCAACTCTTGGTGTAGCTGGCGGGCCAACAGGAGGCAGATCCGTTTCCAGTTCAGAAATGCTGATCCCTCATGACGCCCGATGTTTTTCAGCATTATGACATTTCTTTCTGAGCAACGGCTACCGAATTCCTCCGCGACGTGTTTGTACAGAAAACAGCCCGGTAATGAACAATGGGCCACAGATATATGCACTGATAAGCCCCCACACAACCCCGCTCATGCCCCCCCCCCCCCCCACACACACCCACCCAGCTTCCCGCCCACCCGCTTCCCACCCTGCGCCCTCCATCTTTATCAGGAACACAATGCAAGTGCCGCTCTGCCCCCCCAACCCCCTGCCCCCCCCCCCCGGTTTGAGAGGGGCTCCCGGACGCGTTTGAACAATGACTAAAGCTACAAACACGGACTTCCCTTGGAACTCGCCAACACCGCAGAGTCACCGTGCCGAACACCTCCATCAAGAGGCCCTCTGCAGTCAGGAAAACGCGCTCTCAAAGTCCACAAAGGCTCCACAAAGGCTCACCTCTGGGGGGGGGGGGGGGCGGGGGGTCAGGCTATAAACACACAAATGGTTCCGAAAGGCTTCATACATCTCAAGAGGAAATACAGCATTTACTATATTATGCTCCCAGCTTCAGCCAATCGCTTGTCAGTTCTTTAGCATAAAGACCAATCACTGTCTCCAGAAACGCAGTTCAGGGTTCATGCAGTGCGTGCTGTGTGTATACAGTGAAGCAGTGGAAGGGCGTGATTTACACAGCTCCGCAGGCACACAAACAGGATGTTTTGCTCGAAGCCCTAGAACATTCCAGAAAAGGGTCAAAGAGTCATACGCTCGGCCTTTGTTTGGTTTTTTGGGGGCGTACGCCCCATCGCACTGTGCCAGGCCTTTCACTGAACGCAGATTGAGCAACGCTTTGGCAGAGAGCCACATTGCAGCAGTGGGCATTTTCTCAGCGTGAGCGAAGTGCAGCAGTGCCATTGTGCAGATTCACACACGGGTTGCGGGAACATATTTAAGCCCTTCGCTTTTTGGCTCGTTATTTGCGCGTTTTCCCCAGGGTTGCTCCGTTTCCCGTTCTTTTCCGGCCTCTTCCGAGAAACCGGAAACGTTTTTTTACCGCCGACGCGTTCGAACGCACGGCGGGGTCCCGCGGGGCCGACGGCGCTGCGTCAGCGCGCTTCGCTAAAGATCCGCGCGCTCGCGTTCGCCCTTCGACCCCGGCGAGTCATACGCCGTCCGTGCTCAAGCGCTCCCACTCGAGCGCCTCGGGACCCTCCTGGAGGATTGTGGGTGGGAAGAACTCCGGGTCCGCGCCGTTTTGCGTCTCGTAAACGTACGCGTCCGATGGGACTGAGCCCCGCCATAACCCTCAGCTTATAACCCTCCCTCCTTCCTGCTGCTCCACTGCATCCATCTTTTCAAAGTCTACATGTAATAACAACACGGTTGTCTTTTCAACACTTCTCAGTCTCTTGCTTTGCACTGTATCTATCAGATTAAATGCTGCATTATCGTACGTCTGGGGAAATACTTCTCTTGAAGATCACGTGAATCTAGCTCAGGGGGGGGTCCAGGCTCAGCGATGAGGAGCGTGCTGTTTCCTTTGGGTGAGCACAGGACACCTATAATTAGCTGAATTAGGATGTTTAGACTGCTACCAGTCCTTTATTTTCCCCCGCTCCCTGCTCTTAGCGTATTGAGTTAACTCACTCTGCTAAGCTCACTAATCATTTCCTCCCGGCCGGCTTGCATAAACAGCAATGATATAACAGCAGAAATAATCATTTTTCTGAGAAGTCATTGCCCATCTGGACCTGTTTTTGAGGCGAGAGTCATGGGTTTGTCAGGCTTCCTGCCTACTAGTGTAACCTCATTCCCCTGACTGTAGGAGAACCCGCCCCCCCCCCCCGCCCCCCCGCCACCCCCCCATCCGCTCGGAGCCTGGAGCGCTGGAGGCATGCCACGTTATTATGAGTTTCTCACACTTCCTGTTTGAACCTGAACTCACTGTACCCAGGGTTTTTCTGGGGCCGAGCAGGGCCCCCGTGACTGTGATCTGTTTTTTTCATTCCACACGCAGTGACAGAATGTCTTGAGCAACAGAATAAGGGAATACACACACACACACTCTCACTCTTACACACACATACTCTCTCTCTCTCTCTCTCAAACATACTCTCTCCCACACACACACACACACACTCTCTCTCTCTCTCTCTCTCTCAAACATACTCTCTCCCACACACACACACTCTCTCTCTCTCTCTCTCTCACACACACACACACACACACACTTTCTCTCTCTCTCTCACACTCACACACACACTCTCTCTCTCTCTCTCTCAAACATACTCTCTCCCACACACACACACACACACACTCTCTCTCTCTCTCTCTCTCAAACATACTCTCTCCCACACACACACACTCTCTCTCTCTCTCTCTCTCACACACACACACACACACTTTCTCTCTCTCTCTCACACTCACACACACACACACACACACACACACAAACACACTCTCTCTCACACACACACACACACACACCTGCGTATTTTAACTCGGAAACCACAAATCTTTGGTGTCCCAGAGGCAGTGACACAATGTGAGCCCAGTTTTAACTAAAGACCCCCCTTTCAACTGATTTCAGAAAACACCACAAGTCATCTTTCTCTGAAGCACTGGGTTTAACAGAACGGGCAGTTACGGATCGCATAACCTGAGTCACATAACTCTTCATAAAGCAAACGGCAAAGACACAGCAACAAAGGATGACTAACCCTGAGTCATTAGGAAAAGAAAATATAGACAACCATTAATTAGGAGATAATCCCACCCTGCACCACCACAACCATAATAAAACACAAAGGAATGCGTTCTGAAGTGAGTCATTTAGCTGTCTGTTTGAGTCATTAGTCTGTCTGCCTGGCTCGCTTTTGATCGTGTCGCTGTTTTTTTCGGGTACTTGCGGAAACAAGTCGGAGGGGAAATCGTC
Source organism: Anguilla anguilla (assembly GCF_013347855.1). NCBI lineage: Eukaryota > Metazoa > Chordata > Actinopteri > Anguilliformes > Anguillidae > Anguilla > Anguilla anguilla. The sequence continues at coordinate 26,045,490 of NC_049218.1, read as the reverse complement.
GAGCTGGAGCTTTTTGGGAATGGCCCGAGGGGCACAGTTTTCGGAGGAAAATCCACAACAATGGAGATCCCGTTCATAGTGTCCCGCAGGCGTCTACGGAGATCGCCTTTCGCAGTGTCCCGCAGGCGTCTATGGAGATCGCCTTTTGTTTAATTCAGTGACATCACAACTGTCACCACAAACAAATACAAACACTCAGTGAAATGGAGCCACCGGGGTGGTATCGTGTGTAACAGAGCGCGTAGGCTACCTGTAACTGATTTCTTCGTTTTGCGGGGAACATCTTCGTTTAACATACGCTGGATATATTTTCTTCCTGCTTACATGATCGGTCAACTTAATTTGATCCAGAACGAAGTACAATAAGTCCAAACTTAATGGATGTTTAAGTCATGATCACTTAATGTGTTCCGAGACTTTTAATCTTGATTCTTTCCTCCAAGTGCTAAAACTCACCAACAACCAGCTATAACCTGACTAGACAAAAATGCCAGATACTAGCATTTCTAGAGTTATATAATTGAAGCCTAAATGTAATATAAATGACAGTGACAGACTTGAAATGTATAATTGACAGAACTCTTGTTTTAGCAGCTGTGAGGTAGCATCAGTAAGGCTGACGAGTGCAACAAACTGCATCCCCCAGTTCCTCTTTCTGCATCACTGGCCAACAAGAACAAGAACAAGAACAAGAGAGCGGAAAAAACCGTTTCCTTCACTTATCCTGGTCTTCGTTAGCTATTCAGGGAAGGATGAACGCTATCCATATTCTTTCAGCGTTTCGCATCATAACCAGCACACAAATACATATGCACACATACGCGTGTGTATGCGTGCGTGCGTGAGTAAAATTTTTTTTTTAAATAGCAGTTCAAATATAGTTCCTAACAATAAACATCATGCAATGCAAATGTGCAAAGAAATATATATAGAAATATAGCAAAACTGCATTCAATTGTAGCATTGGTTTGATACTAAACAGTGATATGAACACCAGTGAAATAAATTCCCAGAGGTTGAATTTATTCACAGAAAATGAACTGAACTCAATGAAATGCAGGCCAGCAGGCTCCTGCAGTCAGCTGGCGTGCGCAGGCACTCCGGAGAGAGCCGTACCACGTGGCCGTGCTACTTCCTGGTAAGAGTACCCGTGTTTGGGTGCGCTTTGAGCTGAAAGCTGATAGTTTTGGGAAAGCGAAATCTTATTGTGGTCTTTTTGTTCCTATCACAATAAAAAGGATGATCCTTTCAAAAGGGGATGTGAAAGAATGTGTTTTAAAATAGAATTGAACCTGGATAACAATGCCTGCAGACTACAATGCCTTCCTCCATTTACCATAGCCATACATTCATGACAATAGAGCTGTCAACTGTGGCTGCATTTTGATATTTTGGGTTTATGGTGATTAAAATAAAACTAACTAACTAAAACACACACACACTCACACGTACACACATGCACACACACACCCACCAACACAAGAATTCTTCACTGTGGATCCGCACTTCATATTTGTTCAGTGAACGTCTGTGTCAGTGATAATATTACACTCCTGACCTTCCCCTGCCCAAGCATGCCTTTCCTGTGGGTGGTGATACAGTATCAGCAGGTGAACTCGACACGGTCAAACCTCCCACTCCCTCAGAGTCTCTGTCCAGCTGCAGTTTGGCAGGGGTGCGCATTTTCTTTGTTAACATTTTACTTGAGTCAGCTTGACTTCATCGGCTGACTCATGGTCAAAGCATGGGGAGATGGCCGTTGATAAAGTTGCACAATTTTTGGAATGGTATTAGATACACGTATATACTTTTTATTCTGTCTGCTGTTTTTTTTTTGTTTTGTTTTCTTTGGCTTTGGTCCACAAGCAAAGCTTTGACTGACTACTCTGTCTCCTGAAGCAAGTTCTGCTGCTCCAGTGTAACCTAAAGCAGAGCATTGTGACAGCAAAAGCATTGTATTGGCGAGGCGTGGTCTGACCTATTCCTGTCTGTAAAGGGGAAAAAAAGACAAAACAACTTCTCAGAAAAAAAGAAAGGAAGAAGAAACACATCCCCATGCGTGGCTTCACCTGTCAGTGAAGACAGCAGGGCAGTTTAACAGGTGTGTTCCCGGAAAGACCGTTGGAACCAGCCTAGCATGGCAACACCACAAGTGTGGCCACTGTAATTTCGGAATCTCTCAGGTAAACGAAGAAGGGCATTTTAAAGATTTAGGGATATTTGTTAATCTATCTACTACAACTTATCAGTCATTCAGAATAAAACAGATTTCGTATTACAGCTTCTTGACTAATATCCTACTTCTTATGCCCATTTCTATACAGACAGGTCGTAGCACAATGTGTGTGTAGGTGTTTGTGTAGGTGTGTGTGTTTTTGTGTAAAGACAAACATAGCAGTTCAGTGTGTCAGATTGCAAAGCACTTTTCTTCATTCAAACAATGCAGTCTGTTCTTAAAGCCTGTTAGAAACGTCATGAGATGTTAAAAGACTTTCTTATAAAGATTTATACTATCTTTATGGAGGTAGCATGCAATTAAACCATGATTACACATCCCTGAATTACAATCATTAAATAAACTTGGCAATATACTTTCACAACATGGGTTACAGAGCACAGTGACTTCTCCTTCCTGTATTTAAGGAAAATGATTGATCCTTGTCACACCAAGAACCGTGAGTAACTGATCAAAGCGCTTTCAAATGTGCGTGTGTGGGGGTTGTGGCGTGGGAGTCGAATTGTGAGGGAGGGTGGAGTCGAGGAGGGGTGCGCTAACATTTCACGTGGCGTGGAAGATTATACTGAGCGTGAACAAAACAAACCCGAAACTCAATGACCGCTCACACCCGCTGTTCTTTCTCTCAGACTGTGGGCCACACACGGACAGCGTTACACTTTTTGTTTCGTTCATCCCCGTTTGATGAAAACGCACCTGATACAGAATCTCTTCCTGACTGAACCCATGGCAACTGTTACCCTGACATGCTAGATCCCGGGTTATTTAACCAGCAGACCATGAGGGGGATGTTCCAAGACGGGGACACGCGCTATTTTTGGTTCCTGTTCTGGGGCAGACCGGAGCTGGTAGCTCCAAAAGAGCAGGAATCCCTACACGCACCTTACTCGAGTAAACCATGCGTACACACTGCCAATGATATGACACGGGCAGACAGGCAGACAGAAAAGGCACTCGCACTTTGGGACTTTAGTCGCTCCGGATGCAACCGTAATCGCCCAGAAAGTGAGGAAATCCAAGGAGCCTTAAGCCACACAAATGCAGATACTGTAGTGGGAAATGGTTAAGAGGGGCCTATAGAGTGCTGCACTCCTTCCCTCCAATATCCAGAGAGGCCTGCAGGACCTTGGACAGCAGCAGGCTAGTCCATGAGCATGCACAGGTGGAGTTAACTGGTGGCGTGATGCAAGTGCAGGCTTACAGCAGAACAGGTAAACCAGCCGAGCCTTACGGACCAGCACCGCAACAGAATCATACGGACCAGCACAGCAACAGAGTCATACGGACCAGCACCGCAACAGAGTCATACGGACCAGCAACACAACAGAGTCATACGGACCATCACCGCAGCAGAGTCATACGGACCAGCAACACAACACAGTCATATGAACTAGCGACACTATAGTCATACAGACCAGCAACACAATTCAGTCATACAGACCAGCAACACTATAGTCATACAGACCAGTAACACAATACAGTCATATGGATCAGCAATACTACAGTTATACGGACCAGCACCACAACAGAATCATACAGACCACCAACACAACACAGTCATATGAACTAGTGACACTATAGTCATATAGCCCAGCAACACAATTCAGTCATACAGACCAGCAACACAATTCAGTCATACAGACCAGCAACACTATAGTCATACAGACCAGCAACACAACACAGTCATATGAACTAGCAACACTATAGTCATACAGACCAGCAACACAACACAGTCATATAGACCAGCTTTAGAACTGATGCACGTTTCCTCAGTAAAGATGTAGTTTTTCAAAGAGTATTTTATCAGTGAGCTACTCCAGCTATCATAATTCCCGTATATCGTGGAATGGGATCAATTCAAATTAACACCAGTATCGATTCGATTTAATTTAAAGTAGGACCTAAACTGTTTGCAATGAATTCCCCTGTGCTTATATAACATGGTTCCCGATACAGGCCCAGTTGATCTCACTTATTCGGCAGTTGATTAGCATTACCATGATGCCGTCCCCGGGGCTTCCCAGACCTCCCGTCATACGGAATGCTAACGAGCTCGCGCCGCTGTCCATTGACACATAAACGCTCTCAGTCACGGCGATGTAATTACGCTTGTCAAGCGACTAGCATGTCGTCTTCAAGATATAATAGCGTCCTTTATGCGTTTCGTAGGCAGATTCAGCTGTTGGAATTCAGCGTGACCTTTGATTTATTCTGCAAGAACAAGCCTTCAGTCCCAGGCGGCTAAAGCATTCCTTCAACTGACATCCAAAAATGCAAAAATGCAGCAGCTTGGTAGATCTAGCTCCCAGGGATTGGCGCTTTGCGTACTGTGCACATTATGACACACAGGAAGTTGGATAACACGAGTTATTAAGTATTTCCCACGAGACATTGCAAAAGGTCCTGACTCAGCGTGATCGTTAAAAAAAATCACATTTGTTGTCAAATTTCCAATCTGGCTCCCTCAATCTGTCCATCTGATCAGCCTCCAGTATAATTTGTTAAATGGCGACTCATAACGCTGGCTGCGCACTACCCTGGTGGGCACTAGTGAGCAGATCAATGGGCTGTATCAAATAAAAGCAATGATTTAATGCAGTTTCACATTCCCCTTAGCAGGGCATCTGTTTGCTGCCCTTACAGAAGCCTGTTAGGCAGCATGATTTCCCTGCAATGTTTTCAGTGTAATTTTCTGCTTAATACCAATTTATTGCCATTTTGGATGTTCTGCACCAAATGCTGCTGTTTCGGTCAAACTCCTGTGATGTTTTGTGAAGATTTAATGTATAATGCCACATTAAGCTTGTACGTACTACTACTACTACTACTGCAACTGCTACTACTACTGCAACTGCTACTATTAATTATAATAATAGTATAATAGTAATAATAGTAGTAATATTACTAATAATAATAATAATAATAATAATTGAAGATCGGTCGATCATGGACCAGTGATCATGGTTGGACATTAGTTCTTCATCGTGCTGTGTCTGATCTTCCTCTGTGGGTGTTTATGATACTTTAGTTAATGACTTTTATTGACCTAGATGAACGCTCCTCACTCTGGATCTGGCTCTGGGTAGGAGCGCCCGCTAAGTGAGTATTTTCCGAACCTCACCAGCCCCGGCGAGGACCGCCAGTGTTTTCGCGGATGTGACTCATGCCTGCCGCAATTAGTGCCCCCCTTCCTGCAGGAGCCACGCGACCCACCTGACCTCACCAGGTGTTCCGCCACAGTCGCCATGGTTACCGCCTGGTATCACACCCAATCACAAGACAGCTCTGTCGAGGGGCCATAACTGCTTTATTTGAGACAGGGGTGGACTGAGGGCAAACTGTAGTTCTGCTCTCCGCAGAGCAGCTGCTTCGGTCCCATCAAATTACAACAGTCACCTTGAGAAGAATCACAGCACCAGCACCATGCAGCAGAGTTGCAGGCGGAGGTGGTATTATACAATATAATTTATATTATACAAAAATATAAATATTTGCAGTGTATACAAAGTGAATCAGGAATCTTTTTTGTAAAAAATGTCTCTCTCTTTCTCTCTCCCTCTCTCTCTCTCCTCCCCTGTCTCTCTCTCTCTCTCTCCCTCCCTCCCTCTCTCCATATTTAACCGTGTTGTTTTTATGTCCCAGGTTTTCCTGTCTTTCATGACTCCAGTTGATTGTTACCATGGTGACGGGAAGAAGCAGACAGGCTTCGTTTGATGCTCAGCTCCGCAGACGAGCGACTTGCGGGGGCAGATGTGACCCTTCCGCTGTTGTCGGGAACACAAGACAGGCAGAGAGAGAACGCTCTATGTCACAGAAAAACCGGCACGAAAATCAGCGACTCGCGCTCCATTTTATTTTTGAAGTGTGCCATTTCACTGACACACTTGCAAGTCACATCTACAAGTCGTTCAGAGCTTAGTGCCTTTTTTCTTTTATACCCCCGACACAAACAGAGGTGCGAATCAGCTTCGCCTGCCGATGATACAAATCAGAGATCCAATTCTGCAAATGCAGCCAGGCAAACAGTAGCCTCCTTAAATATTAATTAGTGGATTTCCAACGGGGATCCGATGTTTAAAGTCAATTTGCATTTCCATGATCCTTGCATCCTTTCCAGAGAAGTGTGTTACATTCTCTTTGAAATGTAAAATTATGCAGAGCGGCTTAAGGTTGTGTAGAGGAGAAACTACTGCTAAAAACAATTACCCAGCAAATTAAAAATTCTTAAAATCTACTGACTACCTTTTTTTTTTCCTGGGGAAAACATATACGGTCATTGACAGCTTTCCCCTCTCATTGTTTTATACTTCATTTAATTTATTTACTAATTTATTAATTTATCTGTACATTTTCATCCATTTATAGTAGTGAATTTCAGGTTTTAGAATATAGGTCATGCGTCTTCCCCAAAGAAGATTCCTAAAGAAGTCAACACAAGCTCTGCAAGGAACTTAAAAATGACATGTAAACATTTCTGTAAAGTTCAATGCAGTTACTTTGTATTTGCTGAATGATAATGTTTCCACGCGCTAGTGTTATGTAACCTCTGTAGCGAGTAGTGGGTGTTGGATAAATGTTCACCATATTATTGCAGTGGGTGGATCCTCAGTCCTGGGGGTGTCCTTTTAGGTGGTTTTGCTAGCGAAGCTCTAACTGCCATGAGCGGATTAAGATTGTTATCTCATCCTGACACCTTTCAAGAATCGGCAAATAAACAAAATGTTCTCAGCTCAAGAAATTGGTTAAAAACGATGAACGGAGACTTCATTTTTATAGTGCAGATTAGCATCGAGACCTAATTCCAGAATAGCCAGATCACTAAACAAGCGTGTTTTCAGCCGAAGAAATGGGTTAAAAAAAGACGTCTAGAACGAAGGCTCCGATTTTACAGAGGTCACACCCTGCCCTGCTCCGACCAGCCCCGCCCAGCCCCGCCCGCCTGCTGAAAGGGGTAAATAATTGATCGGGACAAAGAGGGAGCACTCCAGTCATAGGTGCCCCAGCCCCCAGCCCAAATAGCACATAAAGGGACTCCATGTAGTCTCTCAGTGAGTCGCCCCCCCCCCCCCCACACCCATCAACCAGCAAATGAAGCATCTCTCTCCCCACATAAACAACACAGAGCATCTCACCATGGGAGGGGGGCGAGGCACACTAGTACTGCGCAGAAGATAAATTTAAGCACCAGTAAGTGTCTGTGCCTGCCCTAAATAATGCATGGCAGCCATGCAGTATTGATGCTGGCGCCCTACTACTCCTGAATTATATAATGCTTTGTGTCATCATTATTATCTTTTTTAACCCTATGCCTCCCTCCCTCCCTCCCTCCTCTCTCCTTCTCTCCCTCTCTCCCCATGTCTCCTCAGTATTGTCAGAGCCATGGCAGATGGGTCAGTCATTTCACCTTCAGAGGAAGAGGAAGCTGGACCGGATCCCAAAGTGGGTGGGGGGTGGGGGGTGGGGGGAGGTGTCTGGGGAGAGGGGGATTTTTTTTATGTTTCAGCTTTTTCATTCATCCAATCTTCAGATGCTGGTCTGGGAATAAAACAAGTCAAGCTCTGACATGCAGACAATCACTTACAATCACAAAATGAATTGCCCTGGTGGTATGTTTTTTCTTTTTCTTTTTTTTTTCTTCCCCTCCAGGTAATGGCTTTTGAAATTCAGGGAAGTGAGCTGGCTATCAGTGTGAGACTGTAACACTGTCGGGGGTGTGAGCAGCAGCAGGTGAGCAGGGACTGAGCGGAGCTCCAGGAGAGAGGATCTGACACATTCACCACGCCGCAATCTTCTATTTCTCTTTGCAGCAGACAGCTCAAAAATAGCTGTGATTACATTAGGCATCTGCAAATTGTATCTTCAAGCAACGCACATCAATGGGAGGACAGCGGTGAGCATGTAGGCCGAATGGTATAAGCATAACATACGTAAATTTTCTGGGCAAAGATAAACACGTCTTTCAGGTCACGGTTGCTATTCAGTTCTCTAAAGACCTTTTATTTACGAATCCTTTGCCAGAAAGAAGAGTAGAAGGTCCTGCCCCTGATGTCTACAATCATAAATACTGGGACCCAGAAGCAACAATGTCATAGTTTCCCTGAAAGACACCACCATCAGCAAGCCGTCTCTTCTAGGCCTGGCCAACTCTATGGTCTCCAGGTAGCCACCAGTGGGTTAAACCACAGCCGTTGCCCCTGGAGCAGCAGCCACGGGCCGGTTAAGTGGTGCGTGAGCGTGGGAGGTTTGGCTGTCATAAGGCTATGTAAAATGAAAAAGTGAAAGTGTCAAGCGATGGACGTGCTTCTCCGCACGTTACTGAAGGATGGACTCAACGAACGAAGCAGAGAATAACAATATGAGTTAATAACGTAATGAATAATACTAAGGGGCTCTTGCTCAAAAAACTACTGGCAAACAAGCAAAACTCAAATCTACATCTTTTTCACACAATCACACACGAACGCATGAGCATACACACGTGTGCGGGAAAACAAGACGCGCTCAAGAACACGCACACACACACACACGAAAACACATATAAACCACTTAAAAGATTAAAACATAGCAGACATGAAACATGTAACCGAGTACAGGCCAAATCTTAGCAAATGCTTTGCATATATGTAAACAGCAACACAACATTTATATGGTTGCAGTGGAGAAATGGGAGTTTTGAGTATACAGAGAGCTATAGTTTTTTTTTGTGGGGGGGGGGGCTCCCACTCAACAGTGCCTGGGGAGGGATATTGGAGAGTTACAACAGTAAACAGAAGAATGGGTCACTTCTGGAAATAATTTGACAGAATGCATGTATTTTTGTTGGCAGGCAGTTAGTTGAAGAAGTGCCATAATGCTCAGGTACGTCATCATTACTGATACAGCCATAATGCTCAGGTACATCACTACTGATACAAGCTGTAATGCTCAGGTACCTCATTACTGATACAGCCGTAATGTTCAGATACATCATCATTACTGATACAGCCATAATGCTCAGGTACGTCATCATTACTGATACAGCCGTAATGCTCAGGTACGTCATCATTACTGATACAGCCGTAATGCTCAGGTACATCATTATGATACAAGCTGTAATGTTCAGATACATCATTACTGATACAAGCTGTAATGCTCAGATACATCATTACTGATACAGCCGTAATGTTCAGATACATCATTACTGATACAGCCGTAATGCTCAGGTACATCATTACTGATACAAGCTGTAATGCTCAGATACATCATTACTGATACAAGCTGTAATGCTCAGATACATCATTACTGATACAGCTGTAATGCTCAGGTACATCATTACTGATACAGCCGTAATGCTCAGATACATCATTACTGATACAGCCGTAATGCTCAGGTACCTCATTACTGATACAGCCGTAATGTTCAGATACATCATTACTGCTACAGCCGTAATGCTCAGGTACGTCATCATTACTGATACAGCCGTAATGTTCAGGTACATCATTACTGCTACAGCCGTAATGCTCAGGTGCGTCATCATTACTGCTACAGCCATAATGTGGCACGTTCAGGATCTGGGACTGTGTGCAGAATGGAGAGAGAGAGGTATGACCGAGGCAGTGAAGGATGCTGATGATGGCAGCCACCAGCTCTTTGTCTTTCCTGTTCTGCCTTTGTTGTGTGTGTTTTTTATCCACACAGATCTAATGTGTTGTGTGTGTTTGTATCCACACAGATGTGTTGTGTGTTTGTATCCACATAGACAGTGTGTTGTGTGTTTTTGTATCCACATAGATTGTGTGTTGTGTGTGTTTGTATCCACACAGATACTGTGTTGTGTGTGTTTGTATCCACACAGACAGTGTGTTGTGAGTGTTTGTATCCACACAGATAGTGTGTTGTGTTTGTAGCCACAGTGTGCTGTGTGTGTTTGTATCCACATAGATAATGTGTTTTTATCCATGTAAACAGTGTGCTGTGTGACCCTGTGTTGTTTGAACAAGGATGAGGCAAGAGGCTGTCTGTCTAATTTAGCCGTTTTATTCCAATGCACGCAATATCTGAGCGGTTACCATGGCAACGCACTGAAATATGGATTCAGTGGGGCCATACTCTGAGTGATGTTCAATAGCTGTGCGTTTGAATATCAGAATTAAGGGTCCATAAAAGTGAATCATTGATTCATCAGTAGCTTCATTATGGCTGCTCAGGATCAAAGGTATTTTGAATTTGAGTTTCTTTGTGAATTAACAGCAAACATCAAGTTGTTCCCAAGTAAACACTGAAAATGTATTTGTGGAATAAATTTTACAATCTTTTTGCTAAAACCTTGATCATACTGCAAATAATACAAAGGACACAGTGGCTCATCGCCATAAACAAAAAAATAAATGAACTCAAAGACAGATTTCACTCATTATTTCAGCACTAAATATGGATTCAGTGGGGCCATATTCCGAGTGATGTTCAATAGCTGTGTGTTTGAATATCAGAATTACGGGTCCATAAAAGTGAATCATTCATCAATAGCAATATTATGGCTTCTCAGGTTCAAATTTGAGTTTCTTTGTGAATTTGAGTTTTATAGAATTAACAGCAAACATCTAATTATTCCCAAGTAAACACTGAACATGAATTTGTGGAATAAATTTTAAAACCTCGATCATACAGAAATAATACAGAACTCAATGGCTCACAGCCATAAACAAGCATAAATGTACACACAGACACACAGATTTCACTCATTATCCCGAACATACCACACACACACACACACACACACACACAATCAATGCCAAAGTCCGTGGCCGTTCTCGAGGTGAGCTAATAAAAATGGAAAGCTCTGTCCGCCCGGTCCTGCACGTGCCTTCAAAAAGCATCAAGATCTCCGTTTTAAAAACCCTGGCCCCACTTGGCATTCCATTTCGGAGATTAGATGAGCGAGGACCTCCTCTGAAGAACTGATGGACTGAATGAGGTCCGGCACTGAGCGCGCCCTGCACTGAGCACGCCCGGCACCGCGTGTCCTTGAGTTGACCTCCGCGCGTTAAACGTGACAAGCGTTCCTCTTCTCCTTTCATTGATTGATTTATTTTTCACGGCAGGCTCGCTCAGTCTGAAGCAGCTGACAGAGCATACCTTTTACATACGGCGCACGCTATAAAACTCTTATGACAGAGTGCAATCTCAGATGCAATCTCATGCAAGTGCATTTGTTATGCAGTCTCCCTATGCTCCATAAGTTGTGTGTATATACTGTATATATACAGAGGGGTCAGTAAGTATTTGGACAATGACACAATTTCTGTTGTTTTGGCTCTGTACGCCAACACATTGGATTCAAAGTGAAACAACAAATATGAGGTTAATGTGTTGACTGTCAGCTCTAACTTGAGGCCATTTACATCCATATTCAGTGATCCGTGTTGGACTCGCAGTGTTTTTATTTTTCATACATAGTCCCCCATTTTTGGGGATCAAAAGTAATTGGACATTTGGCTGCCCAGTTGTTTCTTGGCCAACTATATACTGTTGTATCATTAGTTCATCCACAAGAAAGTTAACCGAAGGTGTAGAGTTGATTCTAGGTGTGGAATTTGCATTTGGAGTCTGTTACAGTTGCAGTACAGGCCTGGCGGAGCATCACCAGGGGAGGCACTCAGCATCTGGTTATGCCGATCGGTCGCAGACTTCAGACAGTCCTCAAATGCAAAAGATTTGCAATCAAGACTTCATTTAAGGTTATGTTAATTTGTCCAATTAGTCACATGTAAAAAAAAAAAGGCTGTAATTCCTACATGGAATTCCAATACGTATGTAAATGCTCTCAAATTTACATCTTACAGTCTGCACTTTAACCTTCAAATCTAATGCGTTGGAGTACAAAGGCAAAACAACAAAACAAATGTGTCACCAAATTGTGTGTGTATGCGTGTGTGTGTTTTTGACTCACCCTACATTTGAAGGATATGCTTTGTGTAGTCCAATCCTGGCTATGGACATACAGGGACACCACAGGACGCTCAGTCATCTGCTCTGCTGGGAGCCAGTATTCTACCTATCTACCTTCATATTCGATGCCGCGCAAAGCCATCAAGAGTCCTTATTACGGCAAAGACCAAGCAGAAGGTCTGAGTTTTAACAGAAAGGTTTTTTAGGGAGTAGCTACAGTAAGACTTCCCATTGGTTCCCTTCTCAAATCGGTGCATTTCAAACGATTTCAACAGCAGGAGGCCTTCCCCTCTGCTCACTGAACCTTGTCACTTCACAGAATTTAAAGGCACTCGTGGTCACAAAAGCCACAGTCCCATTAATGCAGATGAATTATTAACTGAAATCTCTGAAGCTGTGAAAGACATGTTGCTTTGGTATATTAAATGGCATGAAATCACATTGAATTGGCCAATTTGCCATGGGCCTTGTGTTTCACAGACTTTGACGATGGAAATAAGTCCAGGACTTTTTCGTGTTATCCTTGACAATTTCTTCACATGCAAGTCTTTTGATACATGTGTTTTCATTTTGTCAAATAAACTAAACAAAAAAAACTAAATATTTAATGTCCAGTGAGAAATACAAACGTAACACACTGTGAAAATTACCCATGGTGCAGAAATCAATCTGCTTTTTAGTAGTGGGGCACAAACCTAATGTAGCAAAGCTAGAGACCTGGTACAATGTGGAGGCCTTTGGCACTATCCAAGACATCTAACCACTTTACAAACATATGACACCGTGTAAGATAATCAGCATACACCAACCCCCCAGCCAGTGAGCAGGGACAGGCGATACTTTGTGATTGCACATGTATGTGCATGTACCAGGAGCAGGAGCTGTCACAGGCGCACGATGTAGCTGAGCAGACACTTCCTGGTGTAGCAGGGCAGACACTTCCTGGTGCAGCAGAGCAGACACTTCCCGGTGTAGCAGTGCAGACACTTCCTGGTGTAGCAGGGCAGACACTTCCTGGTACAGCAGAGCAGACACTTCCTGGTACAGCAGAGCAGACACTTCCTGGTGTAGCAGAGCAGACACTTCCCAGTGTAGCAGAGCAGACACTTCCCGGTGTAGCAGAGAAGACTCAGCTCACTGTTGTCTTCAGTTCTTCTGGGCAGCAGCCCGAAGTTGCCATGGGAACCCTCTGTCTTGTTAGCCTGAGGCGATTCAGTCTGCGGACAGTGTACTGCTGGTTCCCATGCCAGAGCAGTCGCCTTCAACAAGATAAAGGCTGTTGGTTTATTTTTGCTTTCTTGCGAGGCCTCATCAGGACATCCTCCATTTTTTACTTCGATTTTTTGTGGCTCCTGGCTGGTGTGTTGTGGAGGTGTGTGGTACCTGGGGACCTTTGAACCAGGAACAACCAGGTCAGCTGTGGGGTTCTCATTCTGTCTGCCTCTCTGCTCTCCATGGTGACACAGAGAGGCTAGCCATTCTGAAGTCTGCAGCACTGATCAAGAATTAACAACCACCTCATCATGTGGGATGACCGGCTACTCCAATCAGATCCCTTTTCCAGCTGATATGAAATTCTACATTCCCTTAATATGAACACTTTTTATGTCCCATAGTTTCATGTCTATTCATAAAATATCTCCTCACTATGGTCTTGCCATCTTTTCTGTCTCTTCCTCAAAGGACGGATTGCATTTGCCTAAAAGAAGAGTTTTAGTCTTATTCAAATGAAAGAGCCACATATTACATAGTACTGGGTAAAATGCCCAAAATACCATGTGATTAAAATATGTCATTCTTATTATTGATGGCATTGTTTTTATCATACTGCGGCAAAGTGCCAGTTTTAATATCCACTGGATGAAAAACAGTAAAATGATGTTGATGACGGCATTGCAAAACCATTGCATGAATTCATACCGGTATACCTAAAAATTAGGTGCAGTGCACCACCTAACCCTGTATGTGTGGTGCTGTATTCTTCAGTCACATTGAATGTTAAAGCATTTACAGTTATGTAATGTTATTAACACTGGCTGTTGAGCACGATACAGGAAGGTATGCATTCTACCTACTGCTTTGAGCTGACCGTCTTTCAACGAAAGCTCAACCTAATTGATATCTTATCAAGGGTGTATATCAAGGAACAAGCTCAATAGATGCACTGTCAGAGTGTCAGTCAATCTCAATTAAATGAATAGTCAAGTTACTGATAGTGCTCAACATGCAAAAGTTAGATCCAGTTACTCCATTTTGATTTATTTTATTTCATTTGTATTCTATTTTTTTTTTTGTAGAGCTAAAAGGACTTTGAGAAATATCTGCAATTTCTTCTTGATTTCCATTCAAAGTATAATTTTAATCAAATTGATTTTCTGGCTGCAGGACCAAAGTGGATTTTCAGACCTGTTATTACTTAAAAGGGAAAGACTGTGCACTCAGTGAAATAAATGTACACGAAGGCCCATTTAAGGAAAACTTTCTAATAATATCACTGTGTATTATTAAATATAGTCCCTTGCTGTTCAGCAAAGTATTTGCCATCTCCTCCGCCCAATAACATAGATCAATTTGTGCTGCAATAATCTCAGAATCATCCTAAAGTTATAAAGTTCAAAAAGTTATTGCACATTTCTCTCAAAATCACCTTTGATTTCAGGCCACAGTACGTATGCAGTGTGCTTCAGCACACTTCTGTTCTGGGGACTTTTCAAAGTCAAACTGCAGTTTTGTGTTTTTCATAACTTCTCTTGTCCTTGTGAGAAATTTCAGAGGTGCCAGCAAAAACAAAAGCCAGAAGTTTCCAAACTTAAAACAACACAGCGCTTTACAGGAAGCTTGAATGTGATAGGACCAGTGTTTCTTTCTTTCTCAGAACCTCCTCAAACTTGTTTAAGTTGGCATGAAATTTAAGAATTTGGATAAAAAATGACATGGCAGGGAAATCTGGCTGCTGTCTGTGAGAATTTTACAAATCTGTCTGTTTTTATTTTCATAAACAGTTTTGGCATGTGGGGTTTGAAGGTCTTTAGAGGCCAGTTTAGGTATGCTCGTCTTTGGCATGAGGTTTTCTTCTGTCAGAAATGTTTTATTTATTTCCATGATTGATGTTCATTTCAGTGTTTTTTCTGCTTTCATAATACCCCTTAAAAATACGAATCACCCTTGCCAGGAATTGTTTCTTTTTCTCTCTGTGTATACCCAGAAAATTATAATTTTTTTTGTCACAGTTTGGCAGTGAGAAAAGCTGGTTGGTGGACAACCACTGTTTGGAACCAAACCCGGAAAGTAGTCCACACTACAAACCTGTCAACTTCTCTATACCTCAAAGGTAAACTTAGCTTTTGGCTTAACAAGCAAAAGTTGGCTGTTGAGTCTGGGGTGAGGATTATTGTATCGATGCCAACCGTACTTGCTTCCAAATACCAGTTTAGATACCAGCGCCTACACACTGACCCCGGCCCCTCAACCAGCCAGGACTTGTCGTTATTCTTCACTGCAGAGTATGCACTAGCAGCGCTCACAGACCTGAAGCTTTCTTTTCCAAATCCAAACTGAATCAAACACTGAGGGGGCAGAACCAACACCAGCAGGCAGCGGAGGAGCTTCTGCGCCAGACTCTTCACAACACGGAGAAGCAACTTTCAGTTCTGCTTTGACAAAGCAGCGCCTGAGGATTTAATAGCGCTAGCAGACTTCTATCTTTTCTGCTTGAAATATGCAGAATTCGGCCTAAATGAAGGATAAAGTTGTATATAGGCGGAACTACTTTGTAAATGTCATTGTATTGTTTTGCCATGATGGCTTACTGTTAAGTAGACCCCATGTTCTCCCTGACTTCATTCATGAGTAAAAGGTGACAGGTGACACAGGAGGAAAGTGGATCACTTTCAGGGATTCCCAGAATGCCTGGGCAAGCTGACGTGGACTGACCCTGGCACTGCATGTTTGTCATGCGAACCTGACCCAGTTCCTCTACATAAGTCACAGACTCTGGGGGCTGCTGCTGCCATGACTCATTGACAGGGATTCATATTAGGCGAAATGGATTGTCTTCTTGCATATTTATGTATGTATGCGCATAGGATGAGTGATGAATACTGGACCTGCTGTCTACCTGTCTGTCAGGTGACCAGTATGTGTTTTGTATGAAGGATTTCAATAAAAAAAATTCAATTTCATTTTTTTTTTCTAGATGGTAGCCTTTAAATCATTTTATCATTAGCCATTTTTTCCCCAGGTCCTATGATTGGCTGGTTCGCTCCATGAACTTGTTTTTAAAAAAATTGGCTGCAGTGACCGCTGCCTGCCAAGCCAGGTGATGGGGGACAGAGCGACCCCAGAGAACGATGGTGCAATTAGCCACAGAAGCCCACAACATGATGCTAGCACCCAGAGAGCCGGCCAGTATTCTTTAAATAGAAACAAAACAAGCGATTCAACCACAACCACAACAAGTAGTTAAAGTACAAACAGGCAACTTTAAGTTGAACGTATTAACACCCACATTGCGTTAACCTTGTAGGAAAGTCCCTTTTATACATAGTTCCCCTATTTTAGGGGACCAAAAGTAATTGGACAGATGGTTGCTGAGCTGTAAAGCTGAGAGTAAGGGTAAAGCAGTGAGCAGGGGGCCTTTGGTTGAGTCACTTGTTTTGTTTCTACTTTAAGAAGACAGGCCTCCCCTCTGGGTGAGCACCACGTCTTGGGCTTCTGTGGCTAATTGCACCATCACTCTCTGGGGTCACTGTCCCCCATCTCCTGGCATATGTATATATATATATACACATATTTATGACACAGCCGTTTGGAAATTTCCAGTTTTAGAGAACATCTTAGAACTCAAGAAAAAAACTCTAAACAACCATTAAAAAATGATGTTTGTGATGTCTGATCTGTTATTCTAAAAAAAAAAAATATGGACCTCTTCCCATAATCCTGTCATCTCCAGGTCAGTGTTGTTTGTAGCGACTGTCTGGGTTGGCAACAGGGGAAATGAGCCGTTGAAAAATGAAAGATCAAAATAACAGAGCAGAGCCAGCTCCTTTCCCAGCAGTTCTGACAGACAGAATCTATGACAAATAAACAAAACAAAACAAAACGAAAAAAGAAAAAAAAAAACAGAGCAATTATGTTGTGAAATGGGAAAAATTATGTTTAGGAAAACAATACTGACAGCTTTAATCCAAAAACTACCTTGACTGACGTCCTGACAGGGATCGGCGGGAATGCTTGAGGCCTCTCCCGCGCAGGTGGGGAACTAGTTTCGCGGTTTCTTGAGGCCCCTCTTGCAGACGCCAATCACTGCGGCATCACTTCTGAGCAGCTTATATGACCCAGATACCCAGAGAGAGCCTTCCTGCACTGCGTGGGACAGCCTTCACTCAGCCCAGTCATTCCTCTAAGGGAAATGCCCGTATCAGTGCTGGCCATCTACTACTGCGACACTCAAACTTTCAGTTACAGCAGGCTCCTGAGAGCAACCAGCTCATCTTTCAAAGAGCCGTTAAGTCTGACTTTGGTTCTGAAAAACATTTTATGTTTTTTTTGTTCCTTTTTGCAGAATAATTGTTGGGTCTGCTTCCTGGCAGCTTGTCAGACATATTAGAACTGAAAGGAAAAAAAAAACAACTTAAAAAGAGCCCAGAAAAGGCATCTCATCTATCTTGGGGAATCTATTAATGGGAAGAAGAAAAAAAAACACCCTGACTTTTATCGCGGTCCAGGCTTGTGAAGAGGCGGGGGGGGCGGGGGGGCGGGGGATACGCGGGGATTAGTCGCCGTGCCGGGAGCCGGCCTGATCCGCGGCCCTGACGCCTTCCCCTTAAGCCTCTCAGGGCCACCTGCATGCGCGCTGTCACCTCAGGCCGTCAAACGGCTGCCGTGGCAACCGGCCCGCCAGGGCAGCTTCGGAGGAGATCAAAACGTCAGGTTTCGTTTTAAAGGCTGAAGCAAAAAATGTAAACGAATGGAAAAAAAATACCATGGCATGGGCTACTACTAGGAGATGCGGTGATGTAAGCAAGACCTTTGTTCTCCAGTCTGTGGTGATGAGAAGCTTGGCAGGGGGTTTATGTGGGCATGTCGTGGATGGCCCTTTATCTGACCAATCATAATAAAGAGATGACAGACGGCCGGAAGTATGCGCACTGCCGATGCAACGCGGACTCAGCCGAGTCACAGTTCGCACGAGCCGCCAGGTGTTATTTGGCCTCACAGAAAGGCCTGCGTGTTTGTTTTTAACGTTTTATGAAAGATCGAAGTGCAGGAGGCCGCGTGTAATCGTTCAGCCATCGCGCGCCGGTATTTCAGCGGGCCAACCTCCCGGCGTTACCGACAGCCGATCAGTCACCCTGGCGCAGTCAGGGGGCCATTTGTATCCGAAGCGGAGGGAGAAATATCGCGGCGCGCCCTTCTACAGCACGCAAAGGCCGAAACGCCCGCCATTATTTTCTGGCCTGGGCTGGCAGTTTCAGCTAGTATCAAAACTAAAATGGCCGACCGCGTTCGCAAAGAAAATAATTTAACCCAGGCCAAGAAGTTAAGTAAAAAAAAAAAATTTTTTTTAAAACTGTCCATCCAATGAGTTTCGAAAAAAACTTTTCAGCAATTATTCAGGAAACTGGCTGTATAAAAGCCTTTGTGAATGTGATATTATTATTAGAAGCGAGGCTGGCTTCTACCTCACAGTCCCCTCCGAGGATTCCCCTCGGAGCCCCAGGCTGCTGATCTGTCCACCAGCCTAATGAAGCACACAGCTGTGTGGTTACCACGCACCTGTCTGGGCCTTGGGGTCTGATTGCATCAGCCCCCACCTAGCCCTGGGCCCAGGGGCCCGAGACACACCACGCTCACCTCCTCCCCCCCCCATCTACCCGACCCCCCCCCCCCCCCCCCCCCCAAAGCAAACACCACTCCGTGGGCTGCACCTGCCGAGCAGTCGAGGGTGCGAGTGCCGACCGTGGAGCGATTCCGCGCGAACGCTCTCCCCGCCGCCGCCGCCGCCGAGCCTCGGGTCCAGAGGAGAGACCGCGCCGAGGGACCCGCCGTCGCCCGCGGCGACTCCCGCCGTTCGGTTGCACTCCTCCGTCTTCATTTTCCTGCTTGTGTCTGCGCTTCGTTTTCACGCCTCTTCTGTTTCGCGCTGAGGACCGACTCCAGGACCTATCCCTGAGGGCGCGCACTTCGCCAGGCGACGGGAGGGAGGACGGCAGGGAGAAGAAAAAAGGGAGGGGAGGAGAGAGAGAAAAGTTTTCGGCGTCTCTGTGTTCATGACAGACGGAAAACCCTCGGGCTCTTGTTTCTGTAGTCCGGTAAACCGTACAGGCTGGACTATGAAGAGGAGAGTGTTCAGGAGAGATCAGAAGAGCCACCCCCGCACTTTGAAGACGTCTCAGCTCTTTTATGCCGTTCTCATGATTGTGCTCGTTCTGCTCTGCACCTATTTCCACCTGATTCTGTCCTTCCCCTGGTAGTTACGAGCAACATGAGCGTCCAGGGCTGTTTACCGGGCTGTGTGAAAGATCCAGTCAAATGCGTAAAGTCTGTTGGAAGACGATGTTTGTGATTCTGACTGTTGAACTGCTGCTGATTATTATTAAACCTGTTTCAAATGGAAAATGGGGGATTGGAGTGATTTGTTAATACTGTCATGCAGGCACAGACAGCGCATTTCAAGTGTTTAAAAGTGTTTGTTTGAAGTGGCCAGAGAGCTTCTGTTACATAGCCCTGCGGACGTATCTGCCAAAGACCACTTGATATAATTTTACGCAGTTCTCCATTGTATTTATGCAGCACAAAGCGTATTTAGGTGTTGTCATTAAGTGCACCTGAGATTCCAGCTTCCAGTGATTGTTCCAAGCATCTCTTCCACTCAATCACGCATGTGAAGCAGCGGTATAACCAGGCAGTGGAGCACCTGCACCTGTGAGGTTCATCCCAAGCAGCTCACTCCAATGGAAGCACCATCACACTCCCAGGGGTTTTGGAATTGGAGCTCACAGAACAAGGAGCGTCTAGGGATGGATGCCATTAAATGCATTTTTAAAAATTTCTTGCCACTGAAATCGTTTCCACAAATTAGATTGAAAATTGGCCAAGGCCAAAATACCCACTGATGACACCTTGTAGGCAAAAATTATCTCGTTAGATTTAAATGATTTTTATAATAATGGTGCCAATGCACTGAGGGAATTCGTAAAGCCATGCTGGTCTGATATCTGCGACCAAAGGTATATCAATTCATTATTTTGGGCTTTAATTACACTATATACACATATCAAAAATGACCTCACTATGAGGTGTAATATTAACTGAATATTAAACCGCCAAGGCATAGGAATTCCACAGGATCATTTGCACATATTATTACCCATTTCCATCGCCCTCCAATTTTAGGCAATTTATTATAATTTTACTTTGTCTTTCATATCTGTCGTTAACCTAGTCCCTTTATGTCAAAACATCTCTCAGCCTAGATTTCCACACCTCTACACATCTATAATGAAGCTTTTGCTCATGTGGACAACCACAGAATACCAAAGAGGTTATTTTCAGTTTGATTTTCAGTAATCCGTTTACAATTATAAAAAAATAAAAATAACTTGAGACACTCTCTGAAGAAAACTAGTCAGTAATTCCCCTCAAAAACCTCCAGTAACACCTTTTTTTTTTTGCTTCACAAAACACTTCACCCTAAAGGGTGCCTATCCTCCAGATCTCAGTCATTCTTTACCTGCTCTGTGAGGTTTACAGGCTGATTTCTAAGTCCAAAGCCAATGGGATGTCATCTCTCAAAAATCCTAATCCCACAATGTTAGTCAGACAAAATCTAAAAAGCCAAAACCTTAAACGCCCTCAGCCACACACATTTTTCAAAAACCACAAACACCAAACTGCCAACTGACTTCCTACTAACTAAACCAATGAATCACTAAATAAATGAATATGACTGTTTCGGCTCAGGAATGAATCTAGCATTACATTACAGGCATTTGGCAGACGCTCTTATCCAGAGCGACGTACAACAAAGTGTATAACCATAACCAGGAACAAGTATGACGAGCATCTAGCATGCTACTGTAGGCTTAAGCTCAAAAAGCCTGCTTAGGGTGAACTTAATGCGACTTTTAAAAAAAAATGATTTTTTCTCCTTTTTTTTTTTTTTTTGCTTCTGAAGTGTCATTCTATGTGGTATCTGGGCCACTTCACAATGGTGGCTGTAGGCCAGATCTGGGCCACAAGCACTTGGCCATGAAGCGATAGATTCGCCTGATTTTGGCTGACCACTCTGAGTGGGGAAAACAGTGTAGCGTGGTGCATTAACTTATAAAGCATGACTGTCTGATTCTGATTCTGATTCTGGTCTGAGAGACATCTTATCTCACGATCTACAACCAGGAGGATGGAGGGGTTCTTTTTCATTTGAAGTCAGATTTCACAGCTTCAGTCCAGTTCCTTTTTATGTCGCTATTACATTGTAACCACTCATCTACTCACTCACACGTACTCGCACTCAACTGCTAACTAAAATGAGCAACGTCCCACTCAGAAACACAGTCACGTACACATACACACACATGCAGAGATATAAACATTTTTCTCACACCAGTTCATACACACCTGCACACATTCACGCATACTCACTCACGTACACAGACACATACACACGCTCACACACACATGTACACAAGCACACACACACACACACATAGAGATATAAACATTTTTCTCACACCAGTTCATACACACCTGCACACATTCACGCATACTCACTCACGCACACAGACACACACACACATACAAAAGCAGACACACACACACACACACAAGCACAGCACACACACGCACACATGCAAACACACATATACACACACATGCACACAAACACACACACACACAAGCACACACACAGACACACACACGCACACGCACACAGACACAAAGGCTGAATATTAGTAGTCTCAGCAACATGATAAAAAGCCTGTGTCCTGAAAAATTGGAAAAGATCCACTGGAAACAGTTTGTGCTCAATACTGAACACCTGGGGCCTTATTTATAAAAAAACGTTCTTTCATTTAAACTGGAGTGTAATCTTAAGATCATTTCCCGAGTTTTGCTTGCGCTTGATTTATAAAAATAACTGAGACGGAAAAAAAAGTTGCTTACGTCGGTTTCAAGTGGCGTATCTGCATCTTACACACCTACGATATATAAATCTCACACCTCGGTTTGAACCCACGTGATCGTGCTGTACAATCGCTCCGTCTTGTGAACGTGGCCAACGACAGCCATTTTCCTATGAATAAGTTTGCTCTCAAACTATTTGATCAAGCTAAGCACGGACCACAAAAGGAAGGCCAACTTCGCGAAGGACGAAATTTCTGTGCTCCCAATCCGAGGTGGAGGAGAGGCAGCAGATCCTGTTTTTGGCGGCCTTAACGGTGGCGTTAGCACCAAAACCAAATTCACCGCTTGGCAGAGCGCAACCGCTGCTGTTAACCGGGGTGGGGGGGGCAGAGAGGGACGGTCAGGGGTATCAAGAGAAGGCGGTCGGACCTTAAGCTTCAGGGGAGGAAGCGAACAGCTGCCCGTGAGGTCGGTTTGAAAGCGGCAGGAGGGGGACCCGGGGCAGCGGTGCCCTCGCCAGTCGGCCGGCGCACCGCGGCGACATTGGGCAAACCCGCCATCGGGGGGCGCAGGCCCCAGTGGTGACACTGAGCGCTTTCGCCGTGAAGGGGAGTTCATTTCGCTACGTAGACCTATTGCTGTAATTGTGTAACCACTATACCGATTGTGCCACTTGAATTTCTGCTCATTTTGGCTAAAGCTTGGGATGCGCCACCGGTGCCAAAAACCTTGAACGGCGTGAACGAGTCGAACCCGGCTGCTGAGGTGCTGGACGAAGGCGAGTCTTACAACGGAAAGACAAAGCAGACCATGCGGGTTACAGAAATATATAGAAGTCATGCGCAGCAATTTCAGTCACGTGTTCTTTTTCACAGAAACGAAAGCCGAATTTCAGCCCGTGTGCAGAGTCTCCGGACGCCCAGCGGCTAGCTCGGCCGAGGGGAGGGAAGCCCAGCCCGAGAAACAGCCCGGGACATCGACAGTCCGGAGGGGAGAGGGGGGAGCCGCGGAAGCCCCTGGTTTGGGGACAGAGAGCCCGTACGCTCCTGCTGGTGCTGCAGGGGTACTGACGGCTTCAGTCATGAGCTCACAAAGCCATTTGAGCGTGCTGGTTGGGCAGATTGTTACAGAGCTGAGGAAGATAAGAGTGGTTCTGACTGATCTGAGTAATGCGCTGGCTTCTTTTGTTGAAAGCCAGCCAAAACAAAAACAATAAAAACATTGAAGTTCTGTGCTTGTGTCTAAATAAGGTGACATACTAGGGCTGAAACAGCATACTTGCCTACTGTTGAGTGTATAAGTTGAGTACACTGAATGAGTAAGTTAAGCAGGGGAAATGTAGTGTACTTAAAATCCCTGGATGACTGTAGTGTAGCTGAGTGTCGGGAGCACACTTTTCAGGAAGAAAACCACACTATTTAGGTCCCCCCACCGTTCCTTCGGCCTTTTTACTACAAGGGCCCTATAGAGCACTCCAAACAGACCTTAACCAGCCGTGTGCTAGGCTGCAGTGCATTACCTCAGCTGTCTGAAGGTTTGCAAAGGGAGCAGGCGGCCATGTTTTCAATGGATAGCCTCTGTCACCTACGCTCAAATACAGTATATCAACATAACTTATTTTTACTTTTTATTCCAACACAAATTAACTATCTGAATCTAATTTATTTGTATTTGTATTCATTAACTGGGGATTATTTCCTTTTGTTAATCCAGCTAATTCCATTTGCGTTCATTGCACAAAAACTAATGAAATAGTTCTAAGATAATTGACCTCAGTACCATGAAGTGATTTAATTTTCTTTGTCTTTATCCACTATTATAATGATACCTGATTTCCAGCCTAGTAGAACGATTAAATCCAATTCAAATCGATCAAGTCATCCCACAACAATTGTGGCCAAATTAGCCGCCTGTTAGACAATCTAGCTTAATAGGCTTTTAAGCCGGAGAAGTGACTGTCACTGCTAAGCCATCGATCCCCGTTCTCTCCAGCTTCAAGGTGCATGCCTACCCTGCTGTGGCACAGGATAAACTAGTTATAGTTTGAGCCTGGCCACATGACACACGCTTTCACCAGTGCCATACGGGCATGGCAAAATATATGAACCACCAGCGAATGAAAGTTATTGTGGCTCCAGATCTGTTCGGCTGCTGTGAAAGGGAAAGCGAATGTGTCTCTGGGACAAGAAGTGTGCGCACAGCCCACCTCAGGGGTTTGCATGCAGTGCCTCCACAACCAGCAGGTAATTCACTTACGTCTCAGACTTAGAAGTAAGAAGTAAGGAGATCATATCAACGTGGGATTTTGCAAATAACTACGTCGTCATGGTTTTCCGTGTAAGTTGTCATTTAAGATACAATGTGATCGCAGGACTGTTTTATCAACAAGTCCCCAGAAAACGATCCTGAAAAGGGCTTACACGAAAAAGCGCAGGATTATGCTCAGACAGTCCCCTTATCCGCAGTACCGCTACGAAACAGAATGAAAACGGGGACGGAGAACGAGGCGACATCTCACTCAGACGCTCTCGACACTTCCGACCCGCCGCAGCCGTGCTTCGGAGAAATAAATAAAGCTTAAAAACACAGATGGGACGGCGTGCTGCAGCAGCACCCCCCCTGGAGCGCCAGCTTTATAATTAACATCGTTTATTTCTGCTCTCCGACACCCGCGCATTATTCAGAGTCACAGAGGTGACGTTCGGCATCCGCCGCCAAGCGCAGCTCTCCCCCGCCCCGCCGCGTGGGCGCGAATGTCATTAAGCCCCTCCCGCGTCTGAACCCGCCCGGCGCGCCTGAACCCGCCCGCCCGGCGCGCCTGAACCCGCCCGGAGCGTCTGAACCCGCCCCTCCCGCGCCTGAACCCGCCCCTCCCGCACCTGAACCCTCCCCTCCCGCGTCTGAACAAACCCTCCCGCGCCTGAACCCGCCCGGCGCGCCTGAACCCGCCCCTCCCGCGCCTGAACCCGCCTGACGCGTCTGAACAAACCCGGAGCGTCTGAACCCGCCTGACGCGTCTGAACAAACCCGGAGCGTCTGAACCCGCCCGGCGCGCCTGAACCCGCCCAACGCATCTGAACCCGCCCCTCCCGCGTCTGAACCCGCCCCTCCCGCGCCTGAACCCGCCCGGCGCGCCCACTTCCCTTTCAGGGCCGAGTCTGAGCGGAGGCCCGCGGCGTCGCGCCTGCGAGCTCCTCGTTGCTTTTCGATGAATCGGAAACAAAAAATAATTACGTACGTAATGGCGCGCTTTCACCAAAAAGGCACAACCGATACAAATCTGAAATTCAGGAGAGATAGAGTGGCCTGTAGCGGGAAAGAGGAGAGAGACGGGGCCATTAGCCGAACGCTAGACCACAATGCTCCTGCGACCGTTTTGATAGAATTCTGAGACTTTTAAAAGCACACGGGTCAGTGACTATGGACAATAATCTGCACAGAACCACAGACCAACATCTTGAAAGTGTAAATTAGCTATATATATATACATATCAGTATTGACATTATTTACATTGCACTAGCAAATTTCGCTTTCTTTTCTTGAGAAAAATAACATTGCGCGGTCGGCTGGGGGAGAGTCAGGTTCATCCAGATGTGAGGTATCGGGCTGGTGTTTTTCAGGGGCGGCCATTCGAGATTCCTGAAGGACGGCAGGAGATGGCGTCAGCCGCGGTGATTCAGACTCTGGGAGAGGTGCCCTGGGTTACCCCCAGGGCCCAGTCTGCGGCCGGTCAGGTTTCTCCGCCTGGCCCCATATCCACACAGGAAATGAGTCACGGCCAATCAGCAGTCAGCCTGCATTCTGCTCACTCCCCCGAAAGTAACACTCCTGACAGAAGCCAAATTAGCTCCTGAAACTTTCATCTGTTCATACTCAATTATTTAATATCCATGCGGCCAAACTTCCGAGGAGCTCTGGAATGAGGCCCCCCTTTCCTCCAGAGGCCACGCCTCCCTGGCTTCTGAATGGCCGATGAGCCTGACCAAGCAGGAGAGAGTGCAGGCACTTCCTAAAACTCCAGACAGAGGCCTGCGGGGCAATCGGGCTCCTTGATGGTTCTTTTATGAATGGGAGCAATTATGAAAGTTAGTACCTAATCATAGCCTTTCACCGTTCCTTACCGACATCATTGTCAAACCGATTTGGACCATAGAAAAACCCATTAGTAGCAATTGACTTCACTTAAGTGGTCCGAGAAGCTTAATAAATCCTGGGTCAGTGGTGTCTTCAGAAAAGTTTGTGGAAGGAAGCACAATTTGACTTGCAGCAGTATAGTGTGCTATATGAAAAATACACCTATCAGGAATTGCTGCTTCAAATGGTTGAACCATACGAAAAGGAACACTTATTCTGTGCACTTATTCTGAACTAAATCCCAGGTAATGTAGATAAAGTGCACCTTAACTTTCAGCAGAAGTAAACTTAGATCACAATTTAAAAGTCAACCAATGTAGAATACAAAGTTTAGTAGTTCATAAATGGTACACTTATGAGTATAGTTCCAGGAAACAGCATAGTTAAAATAGGACAATTTAGTTTTATAAAGTCCTTAAAATACACTTAAAAATAAGCTTGATGTACTTAAGAATTCTTTTAAAAAATAAACTTTTCTGTACTACTTTTTTGTAATGGGAACCATTAAAGTTCCCTCGCCATTATTGTACCAATGGCGAGAAATATACACAGAAATTATCATCCTGGTCCGACATACATCATGAAATACTGAAACATAATTTCCTTTTCTTTCATCAGACTTCCTTTTCTGGAGTAATGTATTACTTCCAGGTCAGTGCAGCTCTTGGCTTCCTGGTCAATGTGTATTTGAAGAGGCTGAGCAGTACTCCAGAAAGCCCAGAGGGACCTGGAGGTGACTGGAATCTCTCTTCAAAGCAGGAAATAACATCTTGAGTCAAGGTTCACTTCCTGTGGCCAAATAGGGTCACCCCAAGAGTATGGTGAAGCACCAAAGCAGTACAAAACATTTACTACTAATAATGATGCACCTATGTACATCTGTATATTTAATGTTTAAAAAAGGTATAGTAAGCAAAAAATATTCAACATATACAACATGAAGAGCCAGCATGACATAGGAAAAAATTAATGGATGCCAGTTGACTTTAAGAAATATTAAACATAAGACGCAAGTACATTCATAAATGCCATGCAAACACATATGCTGGTTGCAATACAGAATCACCTTTTGCTGCTTGCTGTTTTTAACACTGAAAAGTTATGCCTGTGCATGTTTTTATACATACTGTATGTTCGAACGAGTAATCCGCATGCCAGTATACGATATGTTAACATCGCACCACCTTCAATGACTAATACAGTAGTTCAGTTTGATCCCGTAGTATCATACTGAAATGGCTGCCACCCATTGCTCAGGGCAACTGACATAAATTCCCTGCAATTCAACTGCTTCTGGGAAAATGGATGAAAATCGCTGTAGAAGGTTGGTTATTTATTGATCGTATATACAGTATAACTGATTTAATGGCGGTTAAATAGTATCAAAGCATGGTCTTAGACAAATTTTTTTTAATTGTCTGGTTATAACGGCATGGCAGAGCGCATGCGCAGATGCATTACCGTGCTTGTGGTATTTGTCTTGTCACCTGAGCAGCACTTTTTATTTTTACTGTAGAAAAATGTGTCTTTCCTTGTTCCAACACTTGGTATTTTTGTTGAAAGAGTTCCAAACAACCTTTCAAACTCTCTCGCCCGTTGCACTAGAGAGGGGCTAAAGTCACCCCTCTTTAATCAAGCTCCCCAACACGCACAGGCACACACACGCGGTAAAAACTTGAACTAAGCTGAAAATCCAACATGGCTGCCAGCGTGGCATCATAGCTGGCGCAGAAAGCACGGAGCAGATGGCTCTGCTGACAGTCTATATTAAGCGTGGCTAATGAGCCAGCGCTAGCATGATCTCATGCTAGTCTACTTCCACTCAATCTTTCGAGTTTTATTTTCTGTGGTGTCTGTGTGTGAGGGAGTGTGTGTGTGTGAGAGAGAGAGTGTGTGTGTGTGTGTGCGTGCCAGCACACAAACTGTTTATGAGATATCCAGAAGGGAAGTAGGAGGCATCTTGTGTAACAGGGCAGCAGTAGAGCTACAGAGAAGGATGGTGCCGTCAGCTTCCTCCTGACACAGCCTTCTACACGCCAGAGTTATCCAAGTATTCTGTAAAGCACCCCCCCCCCCTCCTACCCCCACCCCCACCCCCACCTCCCCTTTGGGCAGAGGGTGGGTAGACTAAGAGTTTCATCATGGCAATTTATTCTGACATTCTGTGGGAGTGAGAGGCAGAGTTTTTCAGCGCTGTTTTATTTTATTTATTTATTTATTTGCGCGTCTCTTTGTCGCTCTTCCCGAAGCCGGCTCTGTACGCATCAGAAGTAAATGCCCCGGCACCCATTACTGCTCTTCACTCAAACAGCGTGACTCAGACAGAAAGGGCTTGGCACACTTTTTAAAACAGCGCACGGAGTACGCGGTGCTGCTCGAACAAAAAAAAAAAAAAACAACAACCCAACCGCTCCCACGAGCGTTAACCCATCGTTTGGCCGGCAGAACCGCCGGGCCGCGAACTCATTCACGCGCGCTATAAACCGAAATCGCTCGCGACGTGTGTCCGTTCAGTTCTGTAAATACATCAGCACCTACTGAATAATGCGGCAGTAAGGCGAGCATAATTTTGGATGCCGCTTGTGTTGGATTCCTCATTAACGGCGTTGGTTAAGCGCGTGTTCGGTCTCAGGTCAGGCGGTCCGGAGCGGAATGGGGGCGATTGGACAGGAGAGGAAAGCGGCCCTCCCCTGTACCGCCAACCCCCAGCAGGAAATGACTTTTGTGCGTGTGAACGGGGCGACCCCCCGGCCAGATTCATTTCGGGGGGACCCCACGGAGAAGCAGACGGGGGGGGGGGGGGGGACAATGTAAACAGAGGGAGGGGCGGAGGCCCGGCTCTGAGGGGTCTGTTAACCAGCCCGTCCTCTTCCTCGTTCCTGCGGTCGGTGAGTCAGATTTGAGCCGCAGGTTTTCGGCCGTGAGAACAAAGGCGAGGAATTTGGGAAAGCCGACAGAGTGGCGGGGGGGGGGGGAGTAGGGAGTGGGGGGGGGGGGGGGGGGGGTTTAATCAGGAAGTGCTCGCTGGCAGGCTTTATTTTGAAACGGAGAGGAGCTGTAATGATCCCAGTTTCCTGGAACCCAGCTGTTCTGCTCTTGGGGAGGGGCCATAGTGGAATCTGTGTGAATCACCCATCTGCAGCGCGGGGGCGGGGGCGGGGGGGGTCCGGGGGGGGGGGAGGAGGGCTGATGAAGTGCCAAAGACAGGGGGGCCAGCAGCAGGCTATTACACCGCCCCGGGCGCGTATTTAAAGCAGGACATGTCTGAGCATGAAAAACTCAAAACACAATCATTGTGCTGCAGCTGCGCCGCACACAAAGGGAGGGACGGATGGTTCTGGAATCTGTTTCAGCCCCTACCCCCCCTCCTACCCCCCACCCCCACCCCCGGTCCCGGAGCAGGAAATGACCGCAAGACATTTGCTAACGGGGCGGGGGGGACTGGAGAGGGAGGCGGCGAATGCTTTCGGGGGGGGGGGGGGGGGTGGCCTGCGGCTGGAACGTGGCTTAATTGCGAGGTATCCGCGCGCGAGAGTAATCGCTGTGTGTGATCGCTCCCCGTTTCCCGCTCCAGAGGTCCGCCCCCCCCCCCCCTCTTCCAGCCGGGTCGGCTTCGCGGGTCAGCGGTAACCGACGGCGACGCATGCGCGCGTGCGTTCCGCGGCCTCTTCCGCGCGGTTCGGGACAAAGAGGGGAAACCGGGCGGGCCGGGGCCTTGGAACGCAGCGGCGGAAATCCTCGTCTGATTGGCCGCTGTTTGTTTGCTCAGAGACAACTCGGGGCAAGAACGCCAGGCCTGTCTGTACAGAGGGACCGCCCGCCCGCCCGCCCCCCCCCCCCCCCCCCCCCCCCGAAAAAACGAATAAAGAGCTCAACTAAGTGGAGCACTTCGCTTTCAGCTGCTTTGGCAGTAAACACACACAAGCATCTCTTCTGTTCGGTTACTTTCACTTTGATTGAAAAGAAAAAAAGTGTCAGAGGCAAAAGAAAAAGATTTACTTTCAGAACTGGTGTCAAAAGAAAATGTGATTCTGTCTCTTTTGTTTTTATTCGATTCAGTAAATCAAGCATAAATAATATTTTTTTTACAATTGCCTCCACTGTTTTTCTACCGCTTCTATACAATAAAACAGGGTGTTGTCTGTGTGCTCAGTAGGATCACATTCATGACAAGTACAAGTACGCTACAATTTATATTGTTTCCTTGTTTGCAATGTAAATGCGCGACTCACTGATAAAAGCACGCTACTGATGTACGGTCATATTGATTCTGATGTTGTGAGTGAGCCAGCTGTATCTCAGGGCGGTAAAAATGCAGGATACATTAACACATCGCTACATTTCAAGTTCCGTGACTCCGTGCCAAGATTAGTGTGAGAGCGGACCAGCGGCGCGCCCGTCCCGCACCCCACGCCACGCCGCACTTCTCACGCAACAGCAGAGGAGAACGCCGGCACAACAAAGAGAACTTCTGAGGAACTGCAAACACTCCCACGTACAATTCAAATTCCCCCGGTGTAAACGTATCATTCCGAAACCCTCCCTCCCCCCCTCCCTCCCTCCCTCCCTCCCTCCCTCGCTCCCCCTCCTCGGGTGAGCAGAGCAGGGCCCTCTCACCCAGGGGACAGGCGGCCGGCGCGGTGGCCTGTGGGAGGCGCGCTTGGGCAGGAAGGGGTTAAGCGCGGAGGAGCCGGGAGCGAGGTCGCCGCTCGGCTGCGGTGCCCATGAAAAGGAGGCTGAAGCGCTGACTCACTGCATTCTGGCCCATTACCCAAACTGTCACTCAAGCTTTATGGCTGGGTGTGTGGGGAGGGGAGGGGGGGGGGAGCGTTGCCGGGGGAGACTGGGAACCCTACACGCCCCTCGTTTACGAGAACACTTTCCGGCCTGTTTGCAGTTGAGCAATAAAACCTTTCACCTGTGCTGACGAAATCCTTTTTTTTTTTTCTTCTTCTTCTTTTCTCTTTTTGCCCGTCCTCTCTCCCACTCAGAGGACAAACTGCAGAGCTCACGGGGGCTAAAGGATTAACAACATGGCGGGAGGGGGGGGGGGGGGGGGGGGGGGGGGCTGCCTTTCGATGGCTTGCGTTCAAGCTGTGGTTTCTGTGCCTTCGTCTACGCATGTGTTGCGAGGGAGAGAAAGAGAGAAGGAGCACGAGAGAGAGAGAGAAAGCATCATTTGCAGCATAATGTAAAACAGCATTACTGGAATCCCAATAATAACTTCAGGGTGCAGAGCATTTGAATCGCGGTCTACAGCAGCTGGTATTACTGCGCTGGCGTCATCACCCAATTCCATGCATTGCTATTAAAATAGAAAAAAATAATAATTGATATTTCAGTTCTAAAAATTCAAATTCAATTTCCGCCCCCTCAAAAAAAAAAAGAAAAAAAAAAAAAAAAAAAAACCTCTGATGTTCTGAAGGTCAGCCATTGGCCGTTGCTACGGTGATGAAACGCTCCGTCTTGCTTCTGCAGTACGTATCCTCCGCTGCAGACCAAGGTTATTATAACTGAAAGGCCTTAATTTATGACTCCATTAATATTTCAGTGGCCATTGATTTCCCTCACCTGAAGCCTTGCCAGCGATGCATTTGGCACACGAGACTTCCAGTTTTCACAGTCCAGTTAAGAGGAAAGTTCTTTGATCATTTTAATGACTCATTTGGCCAGCCGGGGTGGTTCCATGGAGAAAGAGATTGTCCCCTGCATCAACTCCGGACTGCTGTCTGGAATATTTACGATGACGCCCCCCACCCCCCCTCCCCATCCCCTCTCCAATGGGTCCTTTACACATTTTTCCCTTTCCTGTGTTCTATTGGAGTGAGGAAAGAGGACCGGGGAAGTGGGACAGGGGTGGGGGGTGGGGGTTTCGCAGTCAAACAGTTTTGGGAGCCACACAGGAGGCGGAGGAGGGGGGCGCAGTCGGAGACCTCGAACTTCTGAAAACATTAAAGGAAGCATGTGAGCAGGCTTCAGACCGGTTTACATCCTGAGGCCTTCTGATCAGCACGGTCCCATTTCTCAGATCTGTCCCATCCGCACGAGCGCCTCAAAGCCACTCAAATGATGAAATATGGAGCAATAAATTACAATAAAAAAATAAAAAATCAGCTTGTTACAGAGGAGGAGGAGGAGGATGTGGCAGAGGACAGCCAGAAGAGGAGAGATGAAGGCCATCTTAAACTATACTTTTGGAACTGTACGTTCTGCTGTTGCAATTCCGATTGCACCAATTGCAGCACGGAGGTATTGTAGTGTGGTCATTCCACACTAGTTGCGCTATACATACACACACACACACACACAGTGATGGTATATTAGTAATGTGTAACAATAACTGTGATGGTTTTCAATTCAATAAAGACTGTTTAATCGTACCAGAACGTGGGCTACATTTACATGGAAGAAAATTTAACACATTCAAAGCAAGCAGTTTTTCATTAGACAACGAAAATTCTGTTTTGGGATGTGTCATCCGCTGAACATAGATTCTGGAACAGGTGGTTTTTTGCCACACTACCCTTAATGAGGGCTGTCCACACTGTAGAGAGAAGAGGAATCAAAAGCATCCATTTATCTTTCCATTGCCCTGGAGAGTCATTGGAATAGCCAGGTTTGAACTGAGAGACTGGACTTCCTGGAGTACTGATGGCGTGACTGAATCTTATGAGATCGGTGGAATCACAAGTTCATACACAGCCATTATAAAAGAAGAGTGCTTGAGTCAAAACAAAAAGGCTGCAGAGAGAGGGAGAGAGAGAGATTTGCTGCTCGGTCTATTTCTTGTTTCCTAGAAATAGATGAATTCTTTGTGTACATTTTCTCTCACACACACACACACACACACACACACACACACACACACACACACACACACACACACACACACACACACACACACACACACACACACACACACACACACACACACACACACACACACACACACACACACACACACACACACACACACACACACACACACACACACACACACACACACACACACACACACACTACTGAACACTGTACTGATTCATCTGGCACCCGGGGAATCGTACAGTGGAAGCAATCGATACTAAACACCTACGATAAGCAGCCTGAACCAGACGGAGAGAAGCAGGAAGAGGCAGTGAACCCCGCAGCGCCCCAGGCTCCGTGCCCACCCCCCGCCCCCGCCCCACCCCCCGCCCCCGCGGCCCCGGCCGCTCATTCAGCACCCGCCGGCCCCCAGGGACCCCCCCGCATTAACGGAGCGATGACAGCGCTGCAGGTCACATTTTACCTAATCAGTGAAATCCTGCCCCGAGCTCGCGGCTTCCGTTACCCCCCGGGCCCCGGCGCGGGGCGGGGCTGGGCTTGGCAGCCCCGCGGTGGTCACCGGGCCCGGCCAAGAGGAGCTTCAAAGGCCGTGTGAGCGGGGGGGTGGGGGGGGGGGGCGGGGGATACTGGTGCCATTGACTCAGATAGAGCCGTGGAGGTCAGAGGTCGTTCTCATTCAGCTGCGGAGCGGATTCTGTTACTGTCATTGTGGCGGGGGAGAAAACCTCCTTTCAGTGGGGTCGAAGCCACAGAGGTCCCTTATTCTGTTTCAAACTGGCTTTTTAAAAAAAAAATTATGCGCGAAGTAAATGAAGGTTTTCTAAAAGAAAACAAGAGGCTTCTTTTTTCACACAGAACCAGGCCCCGTGGACCTGTGGGAAAACATTCACTAAGTCACTCAGCGGGGACTGAATGCACATCCCGGGCTCAGGAATTTTCCTCAGTCAGAAGGGACACGTCCACCGTTGTATGTGTCGCCTTTATTTTTGGCTGTGAGGTCCTCGATTCAAACAAACAGGCATTAGACCGGCCAGCCATGGACTGGGCCTGTCTGAAGACCGAGGGATAATTATCCCCAACATACCCAAGAAGCAGGAATCTAGTGACCTATTTTTGCAGAAAAGAGAAAATCTCTTTTCTCAGAGACTTCCACTTTTCAAGATACGGTTTCTGCGCAAACACCTGCTCTCCACCCTCACATTACAGAAGAAAACTAAGAGTGTCTGGGACCCGTTTGTCATGGCAACAGGCTGGCACAGCATTAGACAGCTTCGTTGTAAAACGGGAGATGCTGTTCATTCATTCACATGCGTGGGGGGGGTTGCCAGCTTGATGGATGAGAAAGATATTAGGCAACAACAGGTCAGTGGTTTCACATTTCCAAACTCAAAGTTTCGAAGAGAGTTATTTTAAAGGACGCCCGTAACTGACTCTGCCTGCCATTGAAAGTGACTGACGTGCGGTTTTAGAAAAACATACATCAAAGGCCA
The DNA here is from genome assembly GCF_013347855.1 of Anguilla anguilla. Lineage (NCBI taxonomy): Eukaryota > Metazoa > Chordata > Actinopteri > Anguilliformes > Anguillidae > Anguilla > Anguilla anguilla. The sequence goes on along the minus strand of NC_049218.1, from coordinate 26,010,749 downwards.
TCGGGTTTTTTTTTTTCTTTCTGACATTTGAACAGGAACTTTGTAATATGTACATAAAATGAAAGTGACAAGTACACATCTTTAAAAAAAACAAAAATACAATTAAAAAAAAGTACAAAGCAGGAAATTCTGACTGGTGGGGGGGGGGGGGGTCACAAGTTTCCTGGCGGTCAAACAGACAGTCACAAGACCTCTGTTCCTCATTTCGAGCGCTGTCTGTGTGCGCTTGTTTAGCTTATAGGGAGGTGATCGGGAGGTTTCATTCAGCAACTTGCTTTGACTCCCCCCGAGTCATCATTCCTTCACTTCACTGTGGACACAGGGCAATCTTCAACTTAACTCTGACTCGCAATAAACTCAAAACTAATTAAATGTCAGGGGTAACGTTCGTCTTCACTCGGGCATTCAGAAATCACAAAGATGACCCTGTCAGGCTATTGCATTTACCGTGAAGTAAATACTCCTGCATTTACATTCAGGCTTAAATGAGCTAAGCTGAAGGACAGCTGTTTATTATGTTGTGTCAGATATTAGCAGTCTTGCCCTGTGAGTGAAACTACTAAATTAGTTTAGTAAATGTCCACCAGGTGACACCTCGCCCCCTAAACCAACCGATCTCGGCCTGTTCCGGAGAGTTCCGCAGCTGAAACGTCTTGCGTGGTTTGCATGTAAGGAAGTTGTTCTCCTTTTCTATGCTTTGGCCTTGCGCCCGCAGCGGCTGTAAGTTCATTGCACAAACCCACTGATGGTGCAATGACACACACAGGAACAGGCAGAGGGGCGCGTTAATGAAACACACTTTGGTTCCGGGAGAGCGGTCTTCGTGTTGTGACGAGTCAGCCGCGCGTTGTAACCCAGTTAAAGTTTCTGCCGCAGATGTGCGTTGTTTGGCGGACAGAGAGAATAGCTCGTTTTCCAGAGCTCAGCAGATTTTTTATTTTTTTTTTTGTCAGGGTTATTTTTTTTTAGCGATACTGGTATTGAAAAAAAGAACTTTAAAAAAAAAAAAAAAAAAAGGCTCCAATGACGTACCTCGACCTTCTGTGCTATAAATACGGGGGAATTACAGTGTGCTGAACGGGGGCGACTGATCTTCAGTCAAAGTGAGAACGCCCTTTCACTTCAAAGCCACCAAACGGGAAGATCAAGACTCAGTCCTTTGCTCAGAAGTCCCTGTAGCTGGTAGCAAAGCATGATGAAACACGACTTTAACTTCTGTAGCTGTTCTCACCACGCCCCCCCCCCCCACCCTCCCCCCACCCCACCCCCCCCCTCGGCTCACTGGGGATTACTCGCCTGATGGGTTTGATCTACTGCCACACTTGCTAACGTCAGAGTTATTTTTCTCAGCTCAGTCGGACTGAAAGCAGTGCAGGCCTGGCTGGCTCTGCCCCGGTGTGTGATTGGCTACATTTGAAAGCCTCCAAACATCTGAAGCACTGTTTAAAAAAAAGGCTGTACGACCAAACCGGCCCGGGTTGCCGCGAAAAGGCAAGCGCGAAAACCAGAGGCCGCGGACCACGGGAGAGGGACGGGGCGGCGCGGGGGGGACGTGTTCGGTCACGCGCGGCCAGACTCGGGCCGGTCCTGGCAAAACCGCGAAAGCGTCATTTTCTGCGCTCGAGTCACCGAACTGCCTGGCGTCACGTGGCTCTCGTTTGCGGCCCCTGCCTGGGCTCCCAGGCGCCCCCGAACAGCACCGGCGCCACGGGTCTCTGTGCTGCGTGAGCGTGCCGGGGAGACAAAGAAATCCCCGACTATAGCCAACCTCAGGCCAAGAGGTGAAGTCACAGTTTCACATGCCTGGCTGAGACGCACCGGGGTGGCCAAAATTCTGCCATAATCACCATAGAGACGCCCATTAAAGCAGGCTCCTAGCCTAAACCTGAAGGAATGTGTGATCTCACTGTGATCTCACAGGTCCTCATCGGACCTGTGTTTGTAGTTGTTCCAATGACCTTTGGTGTGCACTTATTGCACGTCGCTTTGGATAAAAGCATCTGCCAAATAAATGTAACGTCGCTATCTTTTAAACGAGAGAGAGAAAAAGGGAATATTTGTTCCAGACCAAAACCATAGTGTACCTCTGAGAAGTTCACTCTCTGTAAACGTCGCCTTTTTTGTATCAGTGACACGTGTCATTGATTTAGCAGCGATCACGGAACGAAACGGATCAGATGCCCTTGTTTCTATGGAAACAGTGCCACCAGAAAAAAAGGCAGAAAGGCAGGATGTGCTAGAATACTGCGGGTTGTCATGGAGACTGAAACAGCTTACATAAGTATCCATTTTCATGTGGCTGGGGTTGAGCTCCAGTTCATAATTAACGGTCCGAGCGTTCTCCCTCTGGCAGAGTGTTACACTGGGTTCCGGGCCACGCGATTGGCTCACACCACCGAGGCAGAGGTGAGATAATGTCCTCAATTAAGATTCCCTTCACAGAACAGCCGCTCGACCGTATCCCCAAGGTGACACCTCCCCATTGCAGACCCCATCGGCCCCATAAACCGTCAAAGAAAGCACAAAATCAATGCGCCGGCAACTGGGCTGGAATTCCACCGGCACAGCTACAGCAGTACGGTGGAAATCTCTCTGCTAGAATTAGCCTCCTCGCAAAAAGTCTACAACTTTACAGCAAATTGAAACGTTAGAATTAACAAAGAGATGTTAGTCATCCTCAGGTGGTTTAGAGTGGGTTGCGTATGAAAGAGTACTGTGAGGTTGACTGAACAGTGAGTGACAGGTGGAGAAGGTCTGAAGGGGATGCCTGGAAACAAAATTTCTTTTAATACTTTCAGCGGGTGGACGAGAGTGGGTCCATAATGAAATGTGCTCTACTCAATTTTACATCATTAGCTTGGTTTGGAGCACCGGTGGCCGGTCCTGCTCCTGGAACGCCACGAGTTTGGCTGGTTTTTGTTTTCATGTTTAAATGAACTGTTATGCATGAGAAACCACGGGGTCAGGGGAACTAACCGTATAATTAACGGCTTTAAAGAGCTGATTACGCAGTGCACTTTCGCTATTTTTAGTGTCGTTTCCATTTTTAATGCATGTTTTCGATTGGCCCAGACACTTTAATGTGCCATGAAGGATATTTTAGATACTTACATAAGTTTCTGACAACCAGCCAGCTTTAAAATGGCTGGTACTGCAGTATTCAGGGTTTCATGGGCTAAAGTTAGCCCAGAGCATCTTGTACAGCAGAGCTATGTTTCTGTGTGGTTCCTGTGTGGTGTTTCTGCAACAGCTTTATGCATGAGCAAGTTACACACACCGCAGTGTCACAAGTCCTGCAAGACCAGGAGGTCACATGACTGAGGGGGAACTGAGCCCAGGAGGTCACGTGACTAAGGAGGAAATGAGCCCAGGAGGTCACATGACTGAGGGAGAAATGAGTGCAATATGGAAGAGTGATGTGATACACCTCTTCCTTTCTCAGGTTTCAGACTCATCCTCCTTTCACATTTTACATGTTTTGTTTGCGGTTACCTACGCATGACTACTTTCATTTCCATAACATTATACGGGGGTGCTATGTATAAAACGAGCTAACGCTGAGAATCTGCTCTCTAACAAATTGATTACAAATCTAAGTATTATTTTCTCACAAAGTTGTGAGAACCAAGACCAATTACATTGTTTTGACCACCAAATAAAAGAATCACACAAAACAAAGCAAAAAATTCCTAGAAAAAGACCCCCCATTTTGAGTTCACAGTAATGGCATGAGCAAGCCTTGCTCTGGCCCATCTAGCTCTCTGACAGTGAGATGTGAGGGCTTGGGTAGGACTGCTGAGGGGGAAGTAGTGGGGCAGTGTTGGAAGGAGTGAGGCAGGGTGACGGAGGACCCAGGGGTGACTGATGGCTGCACACGCTGTTACACTTACACTTGCTGGCCGGGACATTGGCTCAAGATGGACCACATCTGCTGCCAAAGTTTCCCTCATGTTCAACGTAGATCGACAGATGTCGCAAAATGACAGCGAATGACAGGAAATAGTTTGCTGCTTTGCTCTTCTTTCCTCTCCTTGGGCCATATTTACTAAGCAAATTACCACCAGGGCTGCAGAATTACATGGCACCAGATGTTTTCAATTTCGCGTGGTATTTACGAAGACTACTGGCTATGTAAATGAGCTCAGCCGCCGCCAGTTTATTCAAATGCACTGCCGGTATCCGAGATGAAGATAAGAGGGAAAACAGCATCGTTCTACCGCTCCATCTCTGGTGAAGTCGGTCTCTGGTGTCAGGATCCAGGGATGCAATGGATAGGCACCGTCACCTTTAAATGTTAACACGTCACATTCGTAAAAACTTCGGAATACGGTTTTAATATTTCAAGTTGTTTAATTCCATACCCAACAGCACAACCGTCTCAAGAGTGGCCGTCTCTCAGCTTCCTTAACAGGCAACTGTTCCTAAAGAAGGAGTCATGTTTTAAAGACTTTGAAAGAGTCTCTCCTTACGTAAACGTAGGGGAGAGTCACCATAAATGTAACGCTTTATAAATGTAGCACGGTCAATAACTTAATGTACAAAGAAGTTATGGATATCTTGAAAGGAGACCAATCTTATTTTGGAGATATCTTCAATTATCACTCTCACTAGTTGGAATACATTTATAGATATCTTAAATGATCATTTTGAAAATGCAGTTGTGAGTTTATTTCTCGTTTACGAAGTGTCATTTAACTGCTAAGGCGAATAACCCAGTAATTCCTGCACTGTTGCGCTGAGAAGGGTAAAGGATATTTGCCGGATCAATATTACAACCAGTTATCAATGAAACATCAAGGGCAAGCTGACCGGAGGTGTTGCAGGCAGAAAAGCCATTTCACCACAGAGGGCCGTAGAGCCCAAAAGAGATCATCACAGAGGTGAAATTTTGGCAGAAGAATGCCATATGACAATGTCCACCCTTGTGGGTGGGACAGAGGACAAGTGACAAACCTACCCCACCCCCATCCAACAGTTCTCAAATTCCCCTAGTCCCCACACTGATGTGGCAAGAGCAAGGTCAGAGACACGGGTTCCAGGCAGGGGGGGGCAAAGCACTCAAGGGTGCCCCGCAAAACCCTATTTCAAACTTTACAATGAGTTGCTTTTATGACATCGTAATGCAATTAATCGCCATTTCGAAGTCCATAGGTATTCAGTCACTATGCCTGCAATTTAAGGACAGTTTTGAATAGTGACAACTGACAAGTGACAGTGACGGCGCTTCAGTCAATCAACATTCCTGACCTTTTCTGCGTTCACAACGCTTAGCTGCGTACCTGTCACACTAAAGTTTAAAAGTTTTTTCAGTGACCTTCCCCCTCCCCTCAATGTTGGAGTTTTCAGCCCCTCGTGTGAACCAGGAAGTCCCTTTTGCTTAATCTCTTTTCACGCAATCACTAGGTTGTGAAACCCATGACCTATCGCATTGTTTTGACAACCAATAAAAAAAAACAGGCATAAAAAAAGATCCCTAGCTTACCCCTTATCATGTTGTTCAAAGGAAAATCAGGTTGTTTGATCCAGTATTTTAAAGCATCAATCCTCTCTATTTTGATAGGCAAATATTTTTTTTAATTGATTCAAGTGAGGCAAGGTTCAATGGTTTATACATTCAAACAGAGGGAAATCATGTCTGAGCGGTTTTAAGACACCACTGAGGGGTAAAATCAAGGTCTCCTGATCGGTTGCGTGTACCTTCGCAGAATGACGAAATTCAGGTCACCGCCATTCTTTCTCAGGGGCTCTGCTGCCGTTACCCAACATGGAGGCACCGCTCCTCGCGTTTCTCAGGCAGGCCTCAAACCGTCACGGCGAGACGAACGCGGAGACGCGTCGCCGGCAGGCATCTCCAGAGAGCCCCCCCCCCCCCGGAGGCTCGACCGAGGTGCGTGCGCTGGCACAAACGCGCACGGAGAGGCGTGGACTAACCTGTTTCATTCACCCGCCCCAAATCCACCCGAGGGGGGATTTCAGCTTCAAGGGCAACCTCTTAGTGTTCACACAAACTTTTCATTCCCAGTTCCAAAAAAAAAAAAAAAAAAAAAAAAAAAAAAAAAAACATTGCCTGGGTCATGATTCATTGGCTGGATTTTGGATGTGACATCACATTCTCTCTGTTTCATCGCTGGTATTGTTTGCTCCAGGGCTGTTTGGGCTTCGCTCAGATCTTTCCGTTGCCATGGCGCTTCTTCTCCAGAGAGAGAGAGAAGTCCCAGGACTGGAGCTGGGCGTTTCCACCATAAATCCCTTCAAGAACAAATAAAACGCAAGTTTATCCACGTCTAGATGGGCAGTGACTGAGTTGCGTTGCCGTTTCCCTGCGGGGTGGTTCAGTTAAGACGAACCCCGTGCCAGGAGTGCAAACAGAGTGACGTGTTGTAACCGTCCGCGACGAGCCAAAAGACGGAGTCTGCTGTAAAGCAGAGGCCGAAGCAGGCGTGTTGCGGTGATGCCCAGAAACACCTTCACGTGCTTGGCGGACACAGCAGACCCACAAACAGAAATGCCACTAAATCCCCAAATGCCCCGCCCCGTGGGATTTTAAAATGCCAGCGTTTAGGGGTAAAGGAGGGGACAAAGTTGTTGTGCGTCACAGTGACACGAAATATTTTGCAATGCATAGGGTAGTATGCAAATGAGGAGGAACGTGTGCCAGGTTCACAGGTACACACAGGTATCCAGGAGGCAGGTGCTACAGCAGGCTTTACACCCCTCTTCTGGTTGGCTGCTGACAGTGAGCAGGATGGGTTTGGTTTGCACTTGGATGGGATGCCTCCTGGGAAAGGCCAATGGCATGTAATTCTTGGTAGGGATTATGACAGGCTCGAGCACAACTCTTTGTTGAATTTAGTTACATTTCGTGAAATTTTAGTATCAAGACCGAGGTTCTGACCCACCTTGGAAAAATCCCACGGAACTTTTCGAAAGAGTTTGAGCGTTAGTCCCGGTGCGCTGGTCAAATTTCCGGACTCTCGACCGTCAGTCACTCACGGTAATGACCCCACCCTAACAGCAGTGGTAACCGACTGGAGATTTACCGTCCTTCTCGCGTGTCATTTCCATCCAAATTGGGCACACATAATTCTAATAATTATCAGATCAAGATCAAGATCGCTAGCTGTCGAATGTGTTGTTAGGGTTCGAGTGCAAACCCACGAGACGGTAGATTTCCAGGAACAGGGTTGGTTCCCACTTCCCTACGGGCTCTGCCTGCCTCCTCGTCTGTCAGGTTGTCACGAAAATGAGAAGAGTTCTTAGCTGACCTCCTCGTTTAAATAAAGTTTAATATTGAAAGTGCTCAGGGCAGGGTGGTGCAGGCCCCGATAGTATTTGCATGGGAACCAGGCCCAATTTTTTATTCTTTGCCTAGGGGCATGCTGTTGGTCTCTCCATTATTTGGACAGCTAGCAACTTATGAAGTTTTTTTTTAAATGGCGCAGTAATTTGACTTTCTAAATAGTGATTACTCTCTGATTTCGACGTTGGCGCGCTGCCCTCATGATAACGATGGGACCTCTGCAGCTGCCTGGCGAAGCGTTCAGCGCCGCTGGCCCCTTGTAATTGTCTCAGGTGAGCTGTCATCAGCAGTGCACAGGTGCGGGTGAGATTTCTTTTGATGACTCTCGGTGTGGCTCGCCAGAGGAAATCAAGCGGCATCAGAGGGCCCTCCGCATAAATCTAAGATCTCGGGTCGAATTTGCATGTATAATTCCAGCGAACGCTGGGCTTACGTAAGAAGTTTTCAGATGAAGTTTCCATTACGAAAAAGTGAAAAAGAAAACAAGAAAAAAAAGCAGGCTCACTGAATAAGTACACCGTACATTTAAAGGAAATTGTTAAGAATTGGTGTGATCAACGTAAGCAGTAAAATTCACCGGCAAATATGGAACATATTTAAAATATATTTCCATGACACTGTACCGGGGTTTGAAAGCAGTACATCAGTGGATTACTTGAAGCTCACTCCAGTACTGTGTAATTCACTCATATTGAGGTAGAAAGGCAAGGCCATTCTTGCCTGGTCAATAATAGGTTAAGTATAATTGTTACTACTAATGTAAAATATTTATGATGTCCATATATACAGTGACCTGGAGAATTATTGGTACTCTCAACTAACACGAACAACAGGAACTTGTGGACTTCTGTGCTTCTTTAACTGGGATCCCTGGAGAATTTATGAGCTCTTGACCGATCATCCTCGCCGATTGAGGACAAAATATACAAATATACTCGCGTCCACTTCCAGACAGGTTCATCACAGCTCAAATCGTGCTAAACTTCATAATTAGAAGATTATTGCTCCGATAGCAGAGGTGGCTATTTTCAGGCATTGAGCTTTTTTTATAGCTATTGCCTGGCTTATGAAGGTCAAAAAACTTTTGCATCATTTCATTTGTGCGTTCTTTGACCCTCCCCATGAGTCTTATTCCAACTGAAGGTTATTTTTCTCTCGTATCCTCAGTCTAACATCTAGCTGATAAACAACAATCAACCATTTAGTTTCATAGGTCTTTTTAGCGTATCTTTACAGAGGGCGCTATATATAATTTTTTGACCTGCCCACGGTGGCCATTTCCCTTCAGTGATGTATTTCCATGCAGCTGTCTTCACCCCACCCCATGACTTTCACCGGTGTGTGATGCTGCAGCCCTGCCAGTCAGAGATCACATGATAAAACAGCCTGTCAACTCAATCCTGCCACCAACACCTACATGACCACATCAGTCTCAGTACTTTCCCACTTCCTGTTTTTTTCTTCTTCATTAAAAAAATATATACAGAATTAAATTATTAAGAGCCTTAGGTGTTAAAAATCCCGTGTGATAATTTCATAGTTCAAGCGAAGATGAGTCAGGTCTGTGGGTTTGAGGTCTCTGTGATGTCAGTCCTGCCTGGGAGATCTTGACACTAGAAGGCCAGGACTGGCCCAGTGATGACACAGAAACCAAAGCCAAACTGATAGCGAAGGTAGAGAGAAGGGGGATACAAAGCGGACCACAACACTGACAGCATCCATCTATCCATCCATCCATCCATCCATCTATCCATCCATCCATCCAGGTCAGGGTCACGTGGGCTGCTGGAGCCTATCCCAGCATGCAGTGGGCGAGAGGCAGGAATACACCCTGGACAGACTGCCAGTTCATCGCAGGGCACACACAATTCACTCACACACTCTCACACGGGGGCAATTTAGAGTCTCCAATTAACCAAACCGGAGCTGCTTCCCAGAGAACATCGAGACACTGAGGATGGCTGAGGCCAAAACACGTTTGTCGTTAAGGTCCAAAATATCCAGCTGAAAAGGAACTAAGTCGCCTAGATACAAAATACATAAAATTCTTATTCGTTTTGAGTACAGGCTCCCATCTTTCCGTCTTTATAATCATTTATAATCAGCCAACAAACTCTCTGCCCCCTCCGCCCCACCTCTGGCCAAACGAACGGTGCCTTCCCCCTCTTAGCCGCGCAAGGCTGGAGGCCGGAGGAGAGAAAGACGTGCTGCGGTATCGCTGTCGTTCTGTCCCAGTGATAAAGCCAGGTGCACACGGAAAGGCGGGGGGGGGGGGGGGGGGGAGCTTTTCGGCGCGCTAGGGGGTCGACGATAAACCCCCGGCCCCCTATCGTTACGACACGCCCGCGCTAAGAACCCGAGGTAAGCGCGCGAGCGGGGGCGTCGCGAAACTTCGCGGCCCCGGTCCTCCCTCGTTCGTATCCGCCGATGCCTGAGACGGGACATAAACGGATGTGATTTCATTACGCAGCGAGTCAGTGACATCAGCACATCTAATGAATTATACCCCCGGTTAAACGCTCAGTTAGTGTCACTCATCATGACGAGGGGCATGAATTAGGCTATATAAACGTAAGGACGAAAGTTGAGGAAGAATAAAAAATATATAAAAATCTGGGCTGCAAAGGCTGCTGGGAATGCACTCTACTAAGATCTGCATCATGTGCATACATCCCAGACATGTGACCAAGTGACAGTTATGCCTGTCACAAGAAAGTCTTACGTCTCAAGTCTCAAGTCCAAGTAAAGTCAAAATAAAAACAAGTCCCAGTGCTGTGGTCAAGTCAAGTCACAAATCCCTAATTTCCCTTATATAGTCATTAAGTATAAAAACAATCATACTGAAATAATCATAAAACAATTATATTGTTTTATACAAATAGTAAGGCAATTGTTAAGTTCAAGTCTTTGTTCCCTTAAATAGTACATAATTGCACACACACACACGTGCGTGCACACACACACACACACGCACGCACACGCATACGGACCCATGGAGACTGCCTGGAGAAGCCGGAGGACTAGCTGCATGTGTCATGTACCCATCACAAGCACTGGGGACAAACAGCAGACAGGTTCAGACTGCTGTGCTCCTCCTCAGTGCTCCTCACACCCCCAAATCCCCGCTCCCCCAACCCATTTCTTCCCAGAGGGGGCAGAACAGCCTGCCAGGACAGGTGACCGGTAGCAGGGTGCTCTCGGCTGCCAGAATGTTTTGGCGCACGAAGACGGGAAGAGACATCAAAACATGGATAATGAAACCAGACAGCTTCCCCCACTGGCCTATCTGTGGCAGGTCAGGACAGAGCCAGAGGGAGTACCTCTCCTGACTAAAGGTCACACTGGACTCTTTTCCCCAACCCTCAGTTCCTGGGTGGCAAAGGAAGTGAACTTTGACCTTCTGCAGAGCAATTCAAACAAGGTTTTTTTTTTTTTTTTTTTTCCTTTTAAAGACTTGAGTCCCTTCACAGGGTGAAAGTTGGGTAATGTGGTGCTATGCTCTGGGTCTCATGTGACATCATGACAACAAAGAAGCCCGTTGTTTGGTTTTGTGCTGTCAGCCCGGGCGGAGGGGGGGGGGGGGGGGCCCCTGGTTCTGAGCGTTCAGAGCCAGCAGAGTAGCACCAGCAGACAGACCCCATTCAGTGCCCATAGGCCGGAAGCACACTCTCCATTTTGAGTCGAGCATTGCCCCACACATCCATGCTGCATGACTTGGCTCCAAGCAGGCCTGCAATTTTTGAACTGAGTTGTGTTTTACTTGATTGGCTTCAAACTGCCAGATGATTCAAACCTTTTTTTAGTGATAAAAAAAAAAAAAGAACTAAATAAATAAACATATCCACTCTGGCTGCATTTTGAATGAAACGGCGAGAGTGAGAGAAATGGCCTGCCGGAATTTACACTTCCAAGACTCCCCGGAATAATAATTTAGCTGTGTGCTGTGGCAGAACCTATGACCACATTTTTCTTGTTTCACCATATTTAATTGTTGCACCAGTTTCTCAGTATTATTGGTACATCTCTTGAAAAATGGACCAATAATTGAGGGTAGTATTTTGAAAAGTGACCGAGTTCATCTACGATATCAGCGATTGTTTCAGTGAGGGGAAGCACAACTCGAGTATAGTACCGTTTGTCTGCAGAAGGGTCTGGAGACACAGAGTGAACTGGCGGAGCATTCAGTTTTATCTGGTGATGTTTCCGTCACCGTTTCCCTGCGTTTGGTTTCGGCTGCAAGTTTTTTTTTCTTCTTTTGACGTCTTTTTCTTTCTCGGTTTCACACGTTAAAACGAGCCCCGCTTTACTCCGCGGTTCCTGTCAGGCGGAGCGGGACAGAGGAGCGGCGGTCGCCCTCCCTCCCCTTAGCGGCCCGCGGCGGGTTCGGCCGAATGGCGGAAACCCGGCGTGGGCGCGATGCCGCGCCCGGGGCGCATGTGTTGTTACCGACAATCCCCGTGAAGCTGGGGTGCGACATCCGCGTTCAGAGCGAGCCAGCCCTGGGGAGGGGGCAGAGCGGGGTGCTATCCGAAAGCCTTCTGTACTCCTCCGCGATCATCCCACACTTCTGAAATGGCGGGCTTTAAAAGGGTTCTTAAATTTATTAGGTTGCGTGTAAGAACGATCCAAAATTGCTGAGCGACCAACTGCAAGGTGGGACAGGAGCATGAGAAGGAGAGCTGGGAAGAACTGGGCTGGGGAACGTGTAACGAGCTTGGGGTGAAATTTAAATGGGAGCACAGTGGCCCCCCCTCACTCCAGTACATATATTTTTAAGGCCCCGCTCATATATGCACTTTGTTTCTTTTGCACTTTGAGAGCTTGTCCCCTGCTTATCACGCAGTGGGTCACAACACGTTCTGCCATCAGAATCTTCTTTTGAGCTCTTTGGCCTAGTTATCTCAGTCTCTCCTCTTCCCTCTCTCTCTCCTTCCCTCTCGATCTCTCTCTTTCCATCCCTCTCTTTCTCTCTCCTCGAGTGATCACACCGCTAACTCTCACATCCGTTGCTCTCTCTCTCTTTAATTTTGAAAAAAAAAAAAACGTATTTCTTTTTTTTTTTTTTTTTTTTTTTTTTTTTGAGGAGCGCGGAAAGTGGAGCGCGGCTCCAGATCTGAGCGCCCGCGGAATCAGAGCGAGGCATCCCTGAAGCCCGTCTTCCGTCAGAGGCGCGGGCCGCCGCGCGCTCCCCCGCTGGATCGCCCGACTTCAGTCCTACTTCCGACACAAAACTTCTTTTTGCGTTTGTAGGCCAGGCTACAGCAGCAGCAGCGGAAACTACAACTAAAAAACACTGATCTGACACGCTTTTCATCGCCATTTCTGCACCCTTGGGTGGAACGGATTCATTAAACCGAAAGAGTTGGAGCGGAATGAAGAATTCTTGGCTGGTAAATGGTGATTCGCATTTTCCATCGAAGAGATAAGGAGTAAAGAGAGAGAGAGAGACAGAGAGAGAGAAATGGATAGAATGTTAATTTGGGGGAGTAGGCTATACTATTATTTGCAAAAAGAAAAAAAAACAAACAGCGGGGTTTGCTTCATTCTCTGCTAGCTTTGCTGAGCGCAGATCTCTTATCTGTTCCAGCAGGAAGCCAGGGTTTAATGGTCTTGATGGGGGGTGGGGGTGGTCGAGTGATTGTGGGGGGGGGGGGACTATAGAACCCAAATGTCAGAGACTCAGAAGAATCACCGCAGAGGAAGCAGGCCCCAGAGGCCAAACGGAGCACAATCAGTGATTCCCACTGATTACCACCGGCGATGTGGCCAATCCAATCATCCTGGAGATTGCTTTAAGAGGGGTAAACAAAAAGTGAGACCCTGGAGAAATACAAGACTGTCCGTCACCCCCACCATGTCCACATTTCCCAGAGTGCAGCAGGGGCTGGTGCTGTCACTGGAGCCCTGCTGCTGGGAAACAAAACTTTTAAAAATCCAGGGAAAAAGTTACTGGTTGGATGTGCCAAGAGTTTATAATTCAGCCATGCCAAGTCATCATTATTCGGTTTTACGATCTGAATTTCAAGATTCAGACCGGTCAGCCATTTTAAGATGGTCATGATTTCACGAGTCGTGTTTTCAAAGAGCTGCACCACGGCAAAACGTTTGTGTCGTGCATTTCCATGGCAGAGGTGATTACTTCCAAATCTGCTCAGGGTTGTTTTTTACGGCTGTTGTTTCTTTCAAATGCACGTTAACATTCCGCTTCGTCACTCGTTTGTTTTGTCGTCTGCGGACGAGGAAGGCGCCACCAGCAAACGCGCAGACGAATTCACAGCGGCCGACGGCCCCGGGGGGGGGCGAAAGCGGGTTCAACGGCCCGCCTCTGATGTGAAAACGGGACTCAACCAACGAGCCCAGGTGACGGCGCCCCGGAAAGATGGGAAGCACAGCTCTCAGATTCGTCTCCATTACGCCTGATGCTATTTTTTTTTTGGATAGATTACTTATTGAAAGGGAAACGCACGCGGAGCCGGTGAAGTGTGCGGACGGGGACTTGTTGTTTACGAGGCCGTGTGCAACGGACCACAGTCCGCCTTCCATTAATGCCGGCAGTGAGAAGTGTGTGGGGGGGGGGGTACGGTTAGTTCCGCTGTTGTTGCCTGTCACAGTCGGGGAAAACTGAGCACTCTATTCTCACTGCAAGAATCACAGCGCAGGTTCGGTGTAGTGATGCCTCTGCCTTGTAATGGCTAGCAACTGAAATATTTTTCTGGTGTTTTTTTTTTTGTGTTTAGTATCCGATGTAATTCCATGTCAAATCCCAGAAGACGTCCAGATTTCCAGATTGAGATGCGGCCTTGATTAAATAAGGCTTATTTCGCTCCCTGCCGAGAAACCAAGCAAGGCGAGAGGACAAGGGCAGAAAGGGACAAAAGAAGGAGAAAACTTTTTTCCCAAAAAGTACGGGAAAGGGAGGCAGGGAGAACTTGACCCACATCAGGAAGAGAGAGAGAGAGAGAGGGAGACAGACAGACAGAGAGAGAGAGAGAGAGAGAGAGAGCAGGAGAGGCGAGAGAAGCAGGACGCGTGCAGCACCTGAGGCTGCGTCGCTGCTGAAGCTAACCTCATTACCATCAACGGCTGCTTTGATGTGCTGGCTCCCCGGCTCCCAGGGAATACGAAATTATTCAAATGAAACGTTAATGATGGAGCAGACTCCAGTCACTCTGAAGAAAGGAAGCTTTGAGGAGCCAATGACAGACCCCCCCCCACCCCCCCCCCCCCCCCCCCCCCAGAACAGTGAAACTCAGAGGATGCCAGCACTATGCAGAGACGGCCCAAAGTTCTTGTGCTGTAGCCATCCTAATATCATGTATGTTAGCCCCGATGCTTTTTTTAATTGTTCATGACTATGAGCAGCACAAGTTACAATAAAACAGGAATAAATATCTTCGTTGCGAGTCACAGCGTTAGCGATAAAGAGCGCTTCCTGAATCTTCATGGATTGTGTTTCAGATGCATGGCTGGAAAAGCAGGGAAATGTCTTTGAACCTGAAACCTGTTGAATCTGAATGAGGAGCACGGAAAATAAGATTCTAATAAAGCTAAAATTCTCTAAATTATGACAGCGGGTGAACGGTCTGATGAACGAGGGCGAACGGGGCCTTCGTTACCACACGTTTCGGCTCTGTTTTCAGCCCCACAGAGAGCATCGGCCCAGCAGCCCTGAGGCCCAGGGGTCATTTCTGCCGGCCCTTTTTTTTTAGACGGAGAAGCTGATCAGCAGAGCGCTAAACGCAGAGACGCTCTGGGGCGCCGCCGCGTGACGTCGCGTTGGCAACCGTTTCCGTGCCGTCGTCAGGCGGGGAAGAGAAACGCCGCCGGGCGCCCGTCCACCGGGGGAGATGTTTGAGTGTAAACAGGCCCGGGTTGCCATAGCGACCGCGCCCGAGACTATTTGGGGAAGGAGGCTGCTCTGCCCGTTTGTTTTTCCGTCGGCCTCCGGGGCGGGTATCGGCTGGCGATCCGGGGAGCCGGCGTCGGAGCTCCGCGGCCAGAAAAAGCACCCGGCCTTGACCTCCGCACCTTTCCGCTGGTCACATGACCCCAGATGCCACTCTGGAATTCTGGCTCCTCCCCCTCTGATCCCCTGGTTACAGAATCCCAGTCTGTTTTTTTTTTTTTTTTCCCTCAGTCCACCGACTGCGGAGCCAAACGTTTGATTGGCTGAACAAGACAAGCGAGGAAAGGCATGAACGTCAGAAGCCTGATGTCAAGAAAACATTTCAGAGGACCGCCGCCCATGGAGGAGTCTGTTGATTCTGTAAATTCTGTAAATTTTGGGGAAGCACCATTTGTATCACTTGTCATCTCATGCCCTTTATATCTGGTGATATGGTCATATTTTGTCACATAACCGAGAAAGTATTTGGACAGTTCCCAGTTCTTTTTAAAGAGACCTTCCTCATTTTGATGTCTTCACCTTGAAGGAGGGTTCAGAATCACTTCAGAGTTGTTCCTGTTGAGTTCTGCCAGCAGGTGTGGCGGCTAAGATTCACACTCATACCAGAGGGTTTTATTTCACACAGAAAGTTATTTTCCATGGAATAGCTCATCAGGACTAATGGCAGAAGCAGAGACCCCTGTAGTGTTTCAGACAGGGCCTGACGCAGGGCTGGAGGTCCTAGTGTTTAATCTGCAGGGGAAAACAGGAGGCTTAGACACCAGAGGACAGACAACCATTTCATTTCCTCTGGGATTTCTTTTGCTTTTTTATAGCTGTCATTTTTCCTCATACAGTGATAGACAGGCTTATTTCTTTTTTCAGATTTTTAATTAAAGTAATTGAAGAGAAATATAAAGAGGTATTTAGAGCTTGGCTGTCTTATTTGGATGACATCAGAATGGCCAGGCGACGCTAACGTTATTTCCTCTAACAGAAATTGATTGAAAGCCTAAAAAGGATAAAGGTGTGGCTTTAGAGTCTATGAGACAAGAGCACAGGGAACAGAGAAATGCAGGGAGGGAGACATGAAGTATCATCCGACAAACCCAGATGTGTGTGTGTGTGGGCGTGAGTATATCCGCACACTTGCATGAGTGTGTGTGTGCCTGTGTATGCATGTATGTTTGTGTGTATGTGTGTGTGTGTATGTGTTTGTGTTTGTGTGGGCATGTGTGCGTGTGTGTGTGTGTGTGCGCATGCGTGTGCATGCTTACATGTGTGCGTGTGCGCGTGTGTGCGTGTGCGTGCTTACATGAGTGTGTGCGTGCATGTTTGTGTGTGAAACATGAGGCCTAACTTCTCTGCCTCTCCGCCCACTCGACAGGCTGGCTCCTGTCCCGAGCAGAGATGACCTTTACTGTACCTCCGCTGCCCACGTTTTAGGTCACCACCTACAAAAACCAGGGACCAGGACCAAGACCATGACTTGACCGCTTTCGTAACTCTGTCCTGCACGGTGACACCTAATCTCCTTCTTTAAATGGTTTCCTTCAGAAATGACCAGAGTTAGCTTTCTCCCTCCTGGGTAGAGCTGTATCAGCTAATATGCAGGAAGAAACACCCTCAGCCCCCTCTCACCTGATCTCCCCTCACACACACACACACACACACACACACACACACACACACACACTGCAATCAGCCCAGCTCACAGACACACACACACACACACCCACTCACACACCCTACAATCACACCTCTCTCCCCTCACACACACACACACACACACTGCAATTCAGTCATATTCCCACTAATCATACTGCAGCTGCTGAACAACTGTACCTCAGGCAATCTGGGGACTGTTTTCCAAGGCAAGCTGACCAAGGCTACCCATGCACTACCACATACCATGTAAATACTTTGCATGATGCCCCCCCCCCCGTCCACCCCCCATGCACGTTCGCTGTAAGCCCAAGATAGGTTAAAATAGATAGACACATGCTTGTTTACCGGTGTAAATACGTTAAGTCTACTCCTGTTTTTTCCTTTTCTTCGCGCTGGCTAGGTAGCATGTAGCCATGCACAGCAGTAAAGCATTTATGCTCCATGTGTTGCAAACCAGACCAGTTTACAAGCAGCACCGTTCACCAAAGTCCTTTGGCTCTCCAAAACCACTGCGACTAATAGCTGCTCTCTAGAAGGATGGTTTGATGGTTCAGACTGAATTTGTTGGATGGTTCAGACTGAATTTTCTACAATATATAGATATATAGTATATCTATATGCATATTTGTATACAGCAACAGATTTCCCAAAGCATTTTGAAATAATTTATTTTTCTCACATCATCGTCCCGGGCAGTAGCGAGATCTCGATTCGCCGCTGAAGTTCTCTCTCGCAGTCGTCTTGTTTACGCTGAGGCCGGAAGCCCGCTCCTGCGTTTACTTCGCAGGAGAAAGCGGAGTCACCGCTCGCCTTCCGCACGCCTCCTCTTCCCGTGGCCCCTCACATAAATGTCCTTTTCCTAAACGCGCCAGTTCGTACCCCTCATCCGTACGGCGAGATGGAAGTTCCGCCGCTCCGTTTTTTTTGTTTTTGTTTTGCTCTAACCTCGGTGTAAAGATAATTGGCCGTGCGAGTTAGGCGGAAAAGTCCGGAATGCCTGCGGGGGGCTGCGTGACCTGGGGGGGGGGGGGGGGGGGGTCACCTCGGGTGTTGTGGAATGGCTGGCACGTGTTGCGTTTTTGTGGCATGCGTCCCCACATCCACCCCCTTCCCCCCCTCCTCGGTTTCATGGTAGTCAGGCTCCTCCTCCTTAGTGCGGACCCTTCCTCCCAACCCACCCACCCCCCCCCCCCCCCCCAAAGTCATCTGACTAAACAGTGCAGGGGGTGGGAGCTGAAAAGTGGCAGTCCTTAACATTGCGTGTGTGTGTGTGCGCGTGTGTGTGTGTGTGCGAGTGCGACAGCAGTGGACCGTTCAAAAACTATTCGTTATTTTTTATGAATTTCTGAAACGGGAACTCAATCAGTCAACCAATTACTCCATCTTTAATGCTCACTGTCACACAACACTTTACAGAGGAAATAAAGGACTAACATAAAAACACACGATGGGGAAACTGGACAATAATTTAACCATTTCATGGGCAATTGAGGAATACTCCTGAAAATACCTCCCAGGGAACGTGGTCGGCTTTGCTTCTCTGTGTCTTGAGTTTGAGGGGTAAAGATCCAAACGGTTCATGTACGCTATATTACTTGCTGTGGCAGCAGTAAGAAAGAAAAAAAAAAAAAAACGGATATTTATAATCCCCTAAAAAAGATTGTATGCGTAATGAGATCACCACTGAGCATTTTGGGTTGCCAGGCTTTCCTACACATGCAATCTCCAGATAAACCTGACTAATTAATAAAGCTGATAGCAAATTTATCTTTTAGAACTTTTTGTTGTACCTTTAAAAGGTTATTGTCAGGCTTCAGGGATAAAATATGGGAGCAAATCTGTGTTCAGCCTGTCTGGCTTTGCTTTGTAATAGGCTATTACTACATTGCAGGGAAACAAGATGAGAATTAGGATGGCGCGCCATGCGTGAACTTAAACAGAGATGATTAATGGCGACGGTCCTCCCGCGTCTTTAAATTCACGCAGTGCCAAATGGTCGGAGGCAGACTCAGGCATATAGTCGGGCAGCACGTTCTCAGACGGGCCCGTGGGCAGGGTCTTTTTACGGGAACCTTGACAGCCATTCGGCCAGGTCTTTAAATAATCTCCGTAGGGTGTGTTCGAGTCTCTCCGTCCTTGACATACACAGAGGTAAGAGAGAGATGGGAGGGGAGGGAAGCTTAACAGGAGGACCCGGCACGAACGGAAAAAAGCGCTCGATAATCTCACAAACCGTGGAGGGCGAAACGGAGGGGCTGCTCGCGGATGTGCCAGTGCGTTTATCGACCGCGAGTGAAAGAAATAACAGGTAAAGGTTTGTTTTTCTCAGCAAAGCTTCAAGTGGCCAACAAAGCCTTTCAAAGGCTCCCTGTTCAACACAAACACTTTAATAAGCACACTCCTCCTAAGCTATAACCTGGTTTTTGCCATTATCTTTATTTCCTACCACAATCACAGAATACACACAATTCCCACCCCTCTAAATGAAATTATTGGGTGGGAAATCAATAGGCTACATTACAGCCTTCCTGATTTCCTTTATTGTAGCATACACAGTAAAATGTCCAGTGTTAATTTGACTAACAGTGTTAATTTGACACTATCTGTTTACATTAGGTCCCCACTGGGACCAAATGTTACCTGACAGCATTGAATTAACACCGTTAGAGTCAAATTAACACTGGACATTTTACTGTGAATTTGTCATACTGGATGGTTTCAGATCTTTAGACAAAATGTTAGACAAAGGGAAACTGAGAACGCACAAAACACATTTTTTTTTTAATTATGAGTTCATTCATTTAATGAAAAAAAGATACCAAACACCCATATCACCTATGAGAAAAAGTAATTGCCCCCTTGAACTTAATAACTGGTTGCACCTCCTTTAGCAGCAACAACTACAACTATTTAACTTCTTACGAATCTTACCCTACTCTTCATTGCAGAACTGCTTTAATTCAGACAAACTGGTGGGTTTTTGAGGATTAACTGCTCGTTTCACGTCCTGCCACAGCACCAGTGTTTTGCCTTTACTCAGTTTCCCTTTATCTAATATGACATTTTGTCTGAAACAAGATCTGAAACCATTCAGTGTAACAAATATGCAATGATGGAGGAGATCAGGCAGGAGGCAAATACGTTTTCACGGCGCTGTGTCTTTAAAGAGGTTCCGTGTCACTTGAAGCCGAAGGCTAAGTTTAGCCCAAAGAAAAGAGTCGTGAACACTGCCAGCGATCCGACACGCTGTGCCAGTGCGTGTTCTGACCCCACGTCTGTGCCATGTTTGACCCGCATGTCCAGCGCTGGGGGCTCAGGTATCTCAGAGGGCATTTTTGTTGGGGGGGGGGGGGGGGGGGGGCGTGCTTGCTGGATGTCTGCATAAATTTTGAGCCAAGACCCAGCAGGGGGGGCCGCACAGACGTAAGACCCACCCCCTCCCACCATCCATCCCCAACCACAACACACCCTAAAATAACGGGGCACATCGACGCCCTTATCCGTGTCCTCAGAGCGAGTTTAGACTTGGCAGCTGCTCCTGCGGCAGCCCGGGGGGGGGGGGGGGGGGGGGGGATCAGAAACGCGTCCCTGGAAAGTATGAAGCCCCCCCGTCTCTCCCGGTGAGTGACATCAGCACAGGCCGCCGGCAGGGAATTCTGGGCCGGCTCGCGCGCGGCTGCTCGCATTCCTGCGCGTCCTCCTTTTGAAGAGCCGGGTCTTCACTGGCGCGTTCTTCGCTCGGCAGGACAAAGGACCCGCTTGTTTTAGCAACCGACGGCAGCCAATCGCTGCCAGTCAAAGAACCGGTGTCGGTTTCAAAAGGCATTTTCTTCATTGTGTACTTTTTATTACTTTCGACACTCCGGCAGGACCGAGACAGACGGTTCGCCAAAACTTGAAACATTGTCTTCTTTGGCCACCCAAGAGCTGGCAAGTTTGCTGTCACTTAAAATTCCATGTGAAAAAAAAAAGGATTTTTTTGTGCGGGGGTGATGAATATTCCATTCAAATCTTTCTCTTTTGGGAATTTTGCTCACTTTAAAGAAAGCCACAAATTTGCCATCATGCCACAGAGGACTCTTTTTGGATGTATGCGTGTGCTTTACTCTGTACTGCCAGAGTAGACATCTCCAACCGTACCATGCTTTGTGTTTTATTTAAACTTTCTAAAGCACAGAAAACCTACAGGTGAAAATTCCATTCATATTTTCCATCCATTCATCGACCATCATCATCCATCCATCCATCATTCATCCATCCATCCATCCACCCATCAATCCATCTACCCATCTATCCATTTTCTGAACTACTTATTCCAGGCCAGGGTCACAGGAGGGGCTAGAGCCAATCCCAGCATGCAGTGGGTGAGAGGTAGGAATGCACCCTGGACAGGTCACCAATCCATCGCAGGGCCCACACACCATTCACACACATGCTCATGCCTGGGCAATTTAGAGTCTCCAGATAGCGTAACCTAAATGTCTTTGGACTGTGAGAGTGAACCAGAGTACCGGACTGAAACCCGCGTGGAGAAGACACAAGCTCATACAGAAAGGCCCTCAGTCGGAACACAAACTCGGTCCCTTCTCCGAGGCGCCCGCATTCATACTCTGAGCGCGCGAAACGCCGAGCGTCGAAAAAAGACATGATTGAGGTCGCAGTGGCACAGGCACACACATCCCACGCCACGTCTAGACAGGGTAAACACAAACTTTGGTAATATGCTGGAGCCACTTTGACTTCCTCCGTAATCCAAAGGACAGACGGCAAACAATCACGGTGATTAAAGACCGACAGGGCAGTCCTGTCGCCATTCTCAACAGCAAAAAAAAAAAGAGAAAAGATGTGATAAGACGTGGGGGTAGAGAGAGAGAGAGAGAGGGAGCAGAGAAGAAAGAGAGATCACCTTGGCCTTGTTACAGAAGCGCGACTGGAATGATAATAGGTCTCCGAGCTGGAGCTGGAGAGAAATGCATTCTGGGATTGACACGCATTATCAGGGATCAAGCAGGGAGATGTCTCTGTGATGCTCGATCGCTCGCCGCTCTACAGTCAGGTGACACCAAGACTGACACGGCCCTCATCAAGAGCCCGGAGAAAAGGCGGGATATCCATCTCTGCTGAACCTCTCCGAGGATAAATCTGCAATCGTTTGAAGAATTTCCAAGTGATGCTGACACCTCTCCTGGGAGCTGCATGTGAGAATTTAGATAGGAACACTTTATTTTAGGAATCAGCCGACACGTTACTTTCCCCACTGAACTGTATAATTAAGACAGTGAAGTGTATGCGAGACAAGTTTGAACTGATAAGCGCAGGATATTTTATATATATATATATATATATATATATATATATATATATATACATACAACGTGTGTGTGTGTGCATGTATGGATGTGAGCGTGTGTGTGTGTGTGTGTGTGTGTGTGTGTGTGTGCATGCATGTGTGCTGTATAGAGATAGTATGTCTTCCTCAAGTGCTTTCGATAATAAATGAAATTACATAAATGACTCATAGCAAACTTTTTTTAAATTCGTTGAGACAACAGGTGAGATATGATAAAGAGCTGAGTTTCTAATAAAGTTGCTCTATAAAACAAAGCCAGGATGTTCTGAACGTCATACTTTACGCAGGAGTAATACAAAATGATGCTTTCATATGATACATATGGTCATTCCCAACGTCTGAAACAATACTGCCTTCCTCAGAGAAGCCAGCAGTTGTGAGCTCAGGATATGGCATGAGCACGGCATGAAATGCTCTGAGATTAAAAACAGGGGAGGTGACACACTCCGGCGATTGTGGGAAATCGCCTGTGACAGGTAACGGCTGCAGACGATGTCAGAGACAGCTGCTTCTGCTCTGGACTTTACCCCTGCGCTCAGCGCAGAGCGCGCTGTCAGCAGGAAACACCGCGCACCGCGAGGTGAAACCAATCAGGCTGTTTCTGAGTACAGCACGCCACTGCAGCCCACACATCGAGGAAATTCAATTTATTCTGTGAAAAAGAAAAAAAAATTGTCGAAGAGAAGGGCTTTTGTTCTCAAAGATTTTGTTTACATACAGTCAGGTTTATTCAAGGAGGCGAGTTCTGAGTTTGCCCTTTGGGGAGTATAATAGACTACTAAGAAGAGTGATGGGTTGAAGGTAGCACATAGTTTTTTGGAGTAACTTTTTATGTGTACTGAAAATGACTAGCACTGCCTCACAGCAAAAAGGTCCAAGGTTCGAATCTTGGCCAGGGCCTTCGGTGTGGAGTTTCTATGCTCTCCCCGTGCGGGTTGGCTCCCACAGTCCAAAGACATGCAGGTAGGCTAAGTGGAGGCTCTTAATTGTCCGCAGGTATGAGTGTGTGAGTGAATTTTGCACGTGCCCTGCATTGCACTGGCAGCCTGTCCATTGTGTATTCCTGCCTCTTGCCCAAAGCATGCTGGGAGAGGCTACAGCACCCGTAACCCTGGGCAGGAATAAGCAGGGTGGATAATGGATGGATGGTAAAGGACTTCACTTCCTCGCTACTCTTTCCTCAGTCTCTGTCTGGACAGGCACGGTGTTAACCACCCTCTCCATAAGCCGGCTTGTATTTTATTGCTAATAAAATATTAATATTTTAATTAACCGACAAAACATACAATACAATTTTCATGAACTCTGCCTGGTCAGTTCGATGGTCAAAAAAATATTTTTTTCTTTGTAAAGAAAACATGCTTGCGATCATTGGTTAAAATAAAGAACTCACATTGCTCCTCCCAGTGCTATTGCGTTCTTCCCAAACCTTCATTTTATCCTCC
The DNA here is from genome assembly GCF_013347855.1 of Anguilla anguilla. Classification (NCBI taxonomy): domain Eukaryota; kingdom Metazoa; phylum Chordata; class Actinopteri; order Anguilliformes; family Anguillidae; genus Anguilla; species Anguilla anguilla. Next base: position 25,987,101 of record NC_049218.1, on the reverse strand, counting down.
TGCCATGTCGATGCTTCATAAGCAGACACCCACAGGGAATGAGTCACATCGAGACAACCAACCCCCCCCCCCCCCCCGCCTGGGTTAGGTAGCAACCACGAAGACAACAAACACAATTGACCAATCAGGGTTTGTATTACAGAGAGAGAGAGGCCATTGGGGGTGGGGGCAGGTATAAGCGTGTGAGTCCGGTTTAACAGTCACATAGACACTAAAAAAAGATTAACCCTCTACGTCAAATGATCTGGCACCTCAGAGTGGGAATGTCAGAGGTCACAGGAGAGGCGCTATTTATAGTTTTTTTTAAGGTTCCCTGGTATTTCGTGACGCACAAGGCCTGAAGGGAAACTAAGTGTGTGTGTGTGTGTGTGTGCGTGTGCATGTGTATGTGACAGCATTGAATCATTCGAAGACAAATAGTTATTTTTTCTTAATCTTTCAGGCGAATGAAGGCTCGAAGGTAGGACCACGCTTTTCCAGTGTTCTTTGTAAACACTGACACATCTGCTGAATATATTTGTCACGGCTTTCTCTGCAAGTCTAGATAAAAGGAAACCAAAGGTTTAATTTTCGCGTCAAGGTGAGCTGGGCTGACATACGCGCCATCTACTTCCAGGCATAGAGTTGACAGTAAGCAGCCAATCCGACCACAGGCCATTACCGTTGCTATAGTTACCGGTGGCCTGGAGCCACTTTCTGACATCATACTTCAGGTCAGCCTACACCCACATTTTACATTAAAAGAAAAGTGGCGCCATTTCTTTCCAGAAACTTTGTGTTTCTTCGTGTCAGAAATTTGTTTTGTTTGTTCGTTTTTTATTTTGGTGACGGCTGATTATTCATGTCTATCACTTTGCTGCCATTTTATCATCCCCGTTCCAGTCTGACTGCTGCTCCCGCCTACATGCCTGCCTGTTCAATGGCCTGCCAATCAATCAGACCCCGCCGCCCACATGCCACTCACCCAGTCCTGTTTTCCCTGCAGTTTGTGTGTGACTCTAAGCATCCACACAATGTTCTCTGTTTGGTGTGATCTCTATGCAAATCACAATAGAGACCCATCATTCCTCTCTCTCTCTCTCTCTCCCTCTCTCTCCCCCCCTCTGCTCTCTCTCTCTCTCTCTCCCCCTCTGCTCTCTCTCTCTCTCTCGCCCACTCAGAAGGGAGTGGTGACTGAATGAAAATGTCAATAATCACTGCTGAAAGCTGGTCTTATGGTTTGGAAATGATTACGCAATGCCTAAAAAAAAGAGGACTGGCAAGGTTCTCTGCCGCTGCCTGTCTGCGTGTGGCTGTCTGGGCCCCATTACAGTACGTCTAGCATCCACCGGCCCAAACACTCATTCTAAGGCACTGCAGTCAGATTACTGTTCATCTTTTTCTTTTTTTCCATCCATAATGCTTTCTCTTTCTGTGAAAGTGCATTGGTTACACTGCTGACCAGGCTTTGTCCAAAGCGGTGCAATCTTTCCACCGATTGCAGAAACTTGCCTGATTTCACGTTTTGACACAAACGGAGATCATGTTTGCTCGTTGTATTGCCTATGCCAAGTTGTGCCATTGGACCGGATTATTGTTTGGCAATAAAATAGTGCTATTTATAACCAGGTACGTTATACGGAACTCTCACTTTCTCTTTTTTCAAGGACAACACAGCTGTTGTTAAAAGGCACGAGAGGTGAGACGTTCGTACCCGTTGAATACAGCAGACGAAAACACACGCAAGCGTAATGAAAAACAGAAAGCGCCAACGCCACACAAAAAAAGAAAGCGCAACTTAACCAACGCTTGGTTAAACGGGGCCTCAAGATGGCATCAGAATCATGGTGTGTGGGGTTTTGGTTTTGTTTCGGGGTTGGCAGAGCCAGGGCGTCGGTGCCAGGGCGTCTGTGCCAGGGCGCCTGTGCCAGGGCGTCGGTGCCAGGGCGTCTGTGCCAGGGCGTCTGTGCCAGGTCGGTTGGGCTACGTGTCGGAGAACCTGCTCGGTTAGACGCCTCCGCGACTCTGCCTGTCTGTGCCGTGTCTGCTGGTCCTCCAGGCCAGACATCCAGAGCTTTCCATAAGCAGCGGTGTGCTGGTGCAGCGAAAATACCGTCTGTCTGCCCCCCACCCCACCCCAAAAACATGCACCCGCCCAGATATATCCCCTATCCGAGCATATCCTACTCACATACCAGTTTCCGCACTGCTGAATGAGTTCTTTCCTGCACATCCTCTGTCTCTCTAGCTACTTTTAACCTTGGTATCAAATGTGAAAGTCAAGTATAGACTATTATTAGCATTAGTTGCTTGAAGATTTGAGACGAGCAGAGAACCTGGGCAGTTTATTCACCTACCACACGCCCCCACCCCCCCCCCGCCACACACCTATGTACACATATGCATACACACATAGACACACAGTCGTAAGCCTGTCTGCATGCGTGAACGTGTGTGTGTGGGTGTGTGTGTGAGTGCCTGTAGCGTCTTGCAAAACACACACGAACGTGCACACATCGCTGATCCCTGCTCGGTGGGAACAGCGTGGATGTCAGACAGTTTGATAGATGTCTCGCCCAGCCCTTTGCAGTACAGTACAACAGCCCAAGGGCAACCGAGCGCACTCACAGGTTTTTCCACTAACCCGCTTCTTTCCACAATGGCCCGTTCACGTCACGAGGGTGTTCCCTTTTTAGCGGGCGCTTTTAAAGACGTTCAGCTCTCGTCAACTGAGAGGAATGACCTCCACGTTTCTCCCCAGCGTCACGCGACTTGTCACGTGCGCAGATACTCAGGGACAGACCGAGTGAAGAGCAGCAGTCGACATCGCCGACGTCCTTTCACTCAACCCACCCACGCCTCGGGGCCTCAGCACCCTGCCCAACCAGATTCATTTACGGATTTGCTCCGGCGGGAGGTGGGAGGGGGATGGGGTTCTCTTTTTTAATCCAAATAAACAGTTGATAAATTACTGCCTTTAGGGCCCCTGAACAAATAAGACCACACAAGGCCAGCCTGCCAGACAATTACACAAACCAATCATCACACTACGCACATAGCGAGAGAGAGAGATCTGGGGGAGGAGAGAGAACAACAACAAAATGATCCATCATTACCAGCGACCTGCAGCAGCCATAAATCTGTCACGGGTGAAATTAGCATGCATCCGAAGCATTGTTATTTCACAGACTTTTCTAATGTGGGGAGTCCAAGGTTAGCTTTGTGCACAGACAGGTATTCTGACTGGCTCTGTTCCGAGCCAACACTATTCAACACATCTTCTCCACTCGCTGCATTTTTTTCATTCCTTTTTTTTTTTTTGCTTTGTTTTGTTTGACGGCCAAAAGACAAACCAGCACAGGCATTCATTCATTCTCTGGATAAGAGCATCTGCTATACACCTACATGTAAATGCCAGGGGCACTCCCACAATTGGCTTTGTGTGTCAGTGACATCACTGTTAAATTGCAGTGTCTGTGACTGTTCTGTGGGATATGGATGGTTACAGTGCCCGGCCAAGAAAAGAATGACATAAAAGCAAATGGAAATATCCCCTGGATGGACAAGAGAGGAGACCTTAGCTGCAGTCAGCAAAGCATCTCCCATGCTTATGCGCGCATGATTAATGGTTATGCGAAGATATGATCGTGCATCACAGCAGGGAATTCCCCGCAGTGAACCCAATAGTGATTATGCTCCGTTACCATGGCTAGCACTGGTGTGACGGTTGGGAATAAAATAAATGGAACCATGGTCAGCCCTCCCATGATGCATCTGTCTCTACCCTTCAGTCAGCGCGTGCGTAATGAGATCAGATGGACGTAGACGGGCAGCGGTGTTGTCCGTCTTACCTGTGCTCCGTTCTGGTCCGGTGGCTCCAGGCAGACGACACATCTGAGTCCAAGGGTGAGAAGGAAGCCACGGCTTCTGAAAGGTAAACGAAAAGGCGAGCAATCGCTGTGAGTTTCCCGGTTCGCTGAGGTCTAGGAGCGCGCCACAACCAGTCTCCAGGCTGCTGACTTCGAACCCTGCGTCTCTAGACACACCTGTCTTTCCAGAGAGGAACAGAAGCCAGAGGCAGTTATGTACCTCACAGTGTTTTTATTTAAACCCACATGGAGTCATGTGGAGATAAATTCATGGTTTCTGGGGGAATTAACAGAGAAAATGCACACCTTCTGGAAACAAGTCTGGTTAGTCTGAAATACAAGGTTCATATACGACCAACACGTGAAACATCCAAGCTGACATTTTCTCCTCAGATGCCTTACGGTACAGAGACTATATGCTGAACAATTAGCCTAGAAACCATAGAGTCTTCACTTATTTTTGAAAGAAAAAAAAAGCTCTATGGTGCAAAGTCTTGGTTAATAGACATATGATCTAGAGGGGTGGGGATCCTTTTTCCTGTCTGGGGCCAGATTAATATTGGCGTATACGACAGTGGGCCATAGACTGCCATGAACTCTCATGTTAATTACAGACACATTTTATGCATGCTATGATGCCTGAATTGTCATATGTAAACTTGATCTGAAACAGAAGACCTTAATTTAAATTCTGACAGTTGTTCTGCAGTTCAATGATCTCTAGCTGCATGTACATCAGCAGCACTGACATTAAATGGTCAGGCAAAGATGTTGAGATCCAGTTATTGTGCATCTTTAAATCTTTCACTAACCTTCTCTAACAAATGAGCACATTCCCTCGCATATTCCAGTGTCCTTTCACGCTCCCCCTCTCAGGTCGCACCTGCCACAGCTTTAGTTTGGCTACAAATGACTTCACATGGGAAAGCAGTGAGACCAGGAGCTGGTTTGGCCCTTGCAGTTTAACACTGAGCTCTGATAGATGGCTTGTAATGGCCACCATGTAGGCAAGCTCACAGAGCCACCTGCTATCACTGAGTTCCTCCACACCTTTCCCAGCATGGTTGCCCAGCTTAGCCATCACACCTCACAGTAGTAAACCAGATCTCCATACTCAGTTTCAAGGCCTTTCCATAATTCCCTGAACTGGCGATTATTCAGCCCTCTGCTTTTACTGAACTTAACGCAGAAAACAACCCTTGTCGTCGCGCTGTTCAGACATAGTGACTGTGAGCACAGATTTCCTTAGTAGAATAATGCAATGGCATGTGACTACATCACTTAGATCCAGACCAAGACGTGCCATCGCTTTTTTGCGGAGTGTCACTAGACAGTTGTGAAACCCCACCATGGCTGGTCCGGTGTCACACCACTCAGTTTTGCCATTGGTAAACCATAAGACTGCATTACCGTTATCAGTTTCTGAAAAATGTCCTAACCTCTGGTAGTGTCGTGCATAGCCAACAATCAAAGTAAATCAAAATCCGTTGTAATCCCACGCAGAAAAATTGCTAGCTGGCTAGTGTACGTTGTGTCTGCTGTCTCATTCGTAGCAAGTGAATAAAACGCGAAATTGGCGACAGAATCTTGCACAGACATCTCAGAATCTCGTGCCACGTCACTGATACGATCAGACACAGTCCGGCGAGACAAGCCAAGGTTCTGAAACAATTTCAGTCTTTCTGGAGCAAGTATTTGCGCAGAAGCAACCATGCACACCTTTACAAATTCGCCTTCGGAATACGGCCTCGGTCTTTAGCGATCAGTTTACTCACCACGTAACTTGCATCTATGACACGGCCCCGCTCCTTTTTAAGCCACAGGAAAGACGCTTGTTGTGCAGCGAGATTATTCCTCAACACCTTGATTTTCTCAGAGTCCAGTTCCTTCAAGATTAGCATAACTTGCATGTCTGCAAGTGCAGCCTCTCAAGATTGCTCCATAAATTAAGCAAACGGGCTTGCCTTTCACTTGCACAAAAAGGTAATCCTCCGTCCAATTTCTCTTTAAAAACGCGACCTTCAATATCAATTTTTCTTCGCTTCGCCATTTTCCCAATTAATCCGTGCACCTGAGATATTTGTTGATGGCTCGCACGAGTGACGTTGCTAGATTTTAATTGGATGAAGAAACTGCTTTTGTTCTGTCTTTCTTATTTCTTAATCTTCGAAGGCCAAGTTTCATTTTGTTTTGCAATTTGCTGTTATGTTATAACCGATTTTTTTTTTAATTTTGTTTTTATAAAAACAATATAATGGCTATATCAAATCTATGAAACATCCAGCGATTCCGTGTGATATTGACGTATACGGCCCGTGGGTCGGAGGTTCACCACCGCTGATCTAACTGAAAATAATTAAAACTATGTGACTTATAGCATTTTTTTAGTACATCAGAAATAATTTGAATTAATTGAAAGGTGAAATGTCAAGGGTACTCATCAGTTGTATCAAATTACCTTGAAAAAAAACATAACACTCTGTCCAGTGTGATCAGTTTGCTCTGATCTCTGTGGTGCCATTTTGGCAATTTCTACACTGCCAATAAAAATGTCCTTTATTAGGAAGACTGTACTTTAGCCTTAAAGGACAAGCACGTGTAACCAAAAGGTCAGGTGTGTAGAGTGCATATGAAACAAGAACACCCCCGTATCAAAAATAATGGGAAGGTATTTTTACAGAGCGAGTGTCCTGGCTTAGACTGAACTGTAACTGTAATTATATACGGGCTGCTGCATGTGCCAGAGCTTCTCCTGAATTTCCTGTTATGCCCAGACATTTTCCCTGCCATCAGATTTTGCATTTGAGTATGGAAATACTGAAGCTTTTATGTACTTATTTATTTTTATCACTACACGTCTTTTTTTCAGAGGGAAAAAACCTGCTTTTCCTCTCTACTCCCCCCCTCTCTTTCTTCACTTGCTCCAGTTTTCGCAGTTTTGGCAGCACTCCAAGATCTGAAAGAAAAACATTCTGGGCCTGCAGACAGCCTCGTTTTCATGCCTTAAAAAACTAGAACTCATTTCCATTTCACAGGCTCGATTCACAGCAGTACCGGGGAAAGCGGGGGAGAGAGGGAGAGAGAAAGAGAGAGAGAGGGTGGGGAAAGGAGATAGGTGCAACTTGCATAAGCAGATGAAAATAGAGGGAGAGAGAGAGATGAAGGAGTAATAACATCTCATTTGTTTTCCTATTATGGTGCTTTTTCCCTTCTTTTTTTTGGCTTAGCTAAACAGCTGCCCCGGGTAGATTGCAGTGATGTCATCCATCATGTGATCGCTGAACTCGCTCCCTCTCCACGTGGATCAAGGCCCCTTCTGATATGGCTCTCTAAATATAGACACCGGCGAAGTATTAATCACGCGTTTGGATTTAAAAAAAAACATGTCGTTTGCTTTTTTTCTTCATTTACATCTCAGCATTTAGTACTTCGTCAACTCAGGGAGAGGCGCAGTGCAGAAATAGTTTTTTTTTATTGTTTTCAAATATTTTCATGTTTTCACCGATTTACAACACAAATAAGATCAGGTCGTTTAGGAATATGCAGGTACCATAGATGCATACACACACACACGAACACACACACATGCACACACACGCACACACACACACACACATGCACACACACGCACATGCACACGCACACACACGCGCACACACACACACGCACACACACATGCACACACACGCACACACATGCACACACACACACATGCACACACACGCTCAGTGGCTCCCTAGAAAGTGGACACTGTGTCTTTCAGTCAGCAGGAAACGGGAAGTAGTCGAAAACTGGGAAAGCTGTGCAGAATGGCTCACAAAACAGGTGCTGATGTTGTTTGGGTGGTGCAGTGCTGGGGCTGGCTGACCTCTGGGCTAAAAGGACAGAGGGTGTGATTCCTGGGACGGGGCATCTAGTATGGCTTTGTATGAAAGGGGAGAAGGTCAGCACCCCAAGCATGGAAACGGTCCTACTGGCCCACATATGGGTAAGGCATTCCCACTCACTGCACAGTAAAACTACAACTATGGGATAAACATGGCTCTCTCTGCAAGAAAAAAGGCTGTCTTAACAAGTTTTTTAGTCTTGTAATGACACTTGTAAGCTTATTTCTTTCCCTCAAGTAGAAAATATTAACTTGTTTTAAGTTAACTTTTTGCTTGACGAGTGAAATCGTCAACCCCGTTGGCAAATCTTGAAATGAGTCATACTGTCTTGCCTCACTGGCAATCTTTTGGTCTTATTTAGCAAAAAAAAGTTACAGAACTTAAATATAAATATAAGGCTCAAATGCTTGCTAAAATCTACTTACTTTTTGGTTTTTGCAGTGCTCTCCTGTGTTTTTTTTTCATGGAATAATTCTTCTACACTTAACAGTGCATGATGATGAGAGGAGCTGGAGGCGCTAGACTTCCATTAGACACTCAACAACTGCAGGGGAAAATTCACACAGTCCTAATCTGAGTCCTGCTCTGTTTAGCTAATATGTTCTATATGTGGCCGCGGTACTGCTCAGTCCTGGACATAACAAAAGGAAAGCTATCATTACACCAAGTGTGGGAGGCAACAGCCTCACTGACCTGCATGCCCATGACACAACATATAAACCGTCTAGTGCAATGCCTTTTCAAAATAAAATAAAAAATAGAAAATTTTAAAACATGTTTCGTTGTGTTGATTCTGAAGTTCCATGACCTTGTCGCCCCCACCATCCAGCACACTCGCCGCCCCCCCACCTCCCCGTGCGTCTAAAATTAAATTGCATACGAGCCGTTTGGGCTCAGAGGAGCGCAGGTCCAGTTCTCCTTTCGGCTGCCTGAAACAGAGAGGGTCCCTGCGTACGCTGCGTCCGCCATTTATAGCAGGCGAAAGGCATCCAGGCAGGGGCGATCCAAACATAGACGCATCAGGAAGATTCAGAGCTCTGACCTGCTTCGGTTTCCTCCAGGGGCAGCGGTAATTCAGCATCTGACATGCTCAAATGGAAATGAAACACATGGATAATAACAATGATTATGTGTACCGGTTGCTAATAAAAGAGGAAACACTTAACGTCTGGCACAAAGATATTATTTCTTGATTTGACTCTGTACTCCATAATTTTAAACTTGCAATCAAACAGTTCATCACGTGGTCAAAGTGCACATGCTCAGCTTTTATTTAAGAGCATTTTTATACACTTCAGTTTCACCATGTAGAAATTACAGCACTTTTTATGCACATTGCTTTGCTGTAGAATGAAGCACCGTTCAATGGGTCTGGTGGTATTTGCTTGAACTTGAGCTGAGAATTCATTCTGCTGCTGCTATCAGCAGTTATATCATCAATAAAGACAAGTGAGCCAGTACCTGTGGCAGCCATACATGCCCAAACCATAACACCTTCACCACCATTTTTCACAGAAGGGAAGGGGGGGGGGTGCTCTGGTTCTTGGGGAGAAATATGTCCAGTTTTGGGCCTATCAATAATTCTGTTTGATGCTCCTTGTTACCCTAATACTTTTATCAAATTAACTCTAATGGGTCATACTATCTAGAACCAGTTGTTTGGGTCTCTTCAGTTACTCCCATAAGCGTAATTCATGCTGATGTCTGGGTTGCTCATTCAGTTAATTTGCCACGCTGTGATGCACTGATGAACCCCACAGTGTCATATTGAATCCAGACTGTGCCAGTGCTGACTGTGGCCAGTAGTCAGCACTGACACATAACTGGTGATTGCATCACCCAGGGTAAAATAGTTAGGGGTCCACATTTCATTGCTCTGTATCGACCCCTGCTGGTCAATTGGGTGCCCTTGGACCGCATGCAAAAGCCACCTATGGCACGTCTTCCTCCAAATGAACAGTGTGCAAGCTCAGCTATTGGCTGCGGTGTGAAAACAAGCAGGCTGGTGACACCACGTGTTCCAGAGGAGATCCACGGATGTCTTCGTTCTTCTGAATCGGCAGTGAGGAACCGTGCTTGAACGTGGCCACAAACGGTCAAATAGACATTCCAAATTAGGGTGGGACTTGGACAATCTCAACCCCATGTTGAGCACCAAATTTTTTATGGAAGATAAAATCGAATCGTGTTTTTTCATTCATTTAGTTTTTGTGCTAATGATACCTGGACTTTTGCAGGTATCACTATTTATTTGTCTCTTCTCGTGGCTTTCAGAAGCTTCAGGACTCTTTAATTTATCACCCAGCTGAAGGACTGGCGCCCCATGCATTCCAGCAAACTTCATAACTCTGGCTTCTTTTCAGCACATCCCCCTGAACTCCATCTCAGTGCTACGATTCAATTTGCATTTCTTCACTGTTTATACTGAGCTGTTGAGGCATACATTCTCCTTCAAAAGACAATAATCTTGATGTATTGAGTCTTGAAGCACTGTCTTCCAGTGTTTTTAATAATGCGATAATACCTTTTACCCTGTCAGGATGTAAGCTTCCGAAATCCACAGAAGGTTCTGTGGACAGCAATTAAGCAGCGAGGCAATAAGGCCTCCCTCAACCACATAATGGTCAGTTTAGCCCCATGCTGTCAATCTTGGAGAAATTACGACTAATTGTCTGCTTGCCCTTCCACCGATCTCTTTCAGGGATTAATGGGGATACAAATGAGCGATGTGTGGGCTTTAGGCCTTGGGCCGCTGGGCCCTGTTCCTGCTTCTGACCCAAGAGAGGACAGCGGGTTCAACTAATAGGGTGGAAAGACTTCTCAGAAACCAAGAAACGCAATTGCAGGTTTCTTTGCTGATAGTGAGTTAGGTATCCACCTATTTTGGTAGATGTTGTATAAATTCCCAAAAGTAAAGAGTTTTCACTAGAAATCTAAAACGTATGGCAATGGACAAGTATACACAGACATTTGTCTATATACTGGTGATAGACATGATAGGTCACAGCAGAAGAGGTTTTTAAGATCATTTCCCTGATTCCTTAGGCTTTGAGTACTCTGACATAAGATGTTCATGAAATTGACATGCTGACCATAATAGCAATAATTGCTTGCACATATGAGACAGCACAGTTTATTATTCCTTTTTAAACAGCCTGAGTGATTATCTAGCTCATTTCACAAGTGTGTGATCTGTCACTCTTGAATGGGGTTAAAGCAGTTACTTACACAGTAGAAAATGTCTCGCCCATTATCTAGATTAATTTAAGAAATTTTCTTCTGTGTAAATCTTTCTCTACAGGAATATTAAAAACAGGCTTGATGGTGTCCCAATAAAATCATTGACAATGGCACTGTGTCTACTAAAACACACTCAGCCAAGAGAGCAGAATATTCCAAGGAACAAGTGTCTGTCAACCACTGGAGTGAGAGTTTCCATCTGGCTTGAATGGAGTGAATAGATTATTTACTCAGTCAATGCAAACACACAGTTATTCATATAGACCCTGAAATCAACCTGGCAAAAGTAATCTGGTATCAGACCTTCCCCCCCTCCCCCCTCTAGGGTTTCTGTGAAATGTACTGAGGCTGGGATGGTTCCCATGGCACCATCATATCCTCTCTGAATTGCCAATGCAATGCAGTCGTGTTGTAGTGAGGTAACTGTTAAAAGCGCCGATCGCCCACAGAAAAATGACATTAAGAGATGACAACCGAGAACTAATTCATTCTGCTTCCCCATCCCAGACGGTGGGCCGCCCACCGGATGAATATTCAGTGTCCTAATGATGCTATTACCCCAGTTATGCAATTTAAAGGAGGATTCCAGTTATCGCCAAAGCTGTGGCTTAAAGCGTTTCCACGTGCCAAAAATTACAGATCAGAGCAAAACACCTGCAAACAGTACAAAATCACTTGTGTTCCAGAGAGCTACTGCACCTTAACAGGCCAAGTATGTATGTGAGGAACTCACTAGGGCGTCTATTCCCTCAGGCAGAAAGAGAACGCTGTGTGCAATGCATGGTCAGATGACTCAAGATATTCGTGTGAGAGGATGAGAGGACAGAGCAGACCCTCGCCCGGTTAACCTTCCACCCGAAGAGTCCAGCTCAGGTAAATGGCCCCGTGCTTCCCCACGTCTGTGGCCCTGCAGTGGCAGGTGAGTCCATGTGAGTCCTGGTCCCTGGTGCAGAGGTACTGTATGAGCCTTCACGCATACATAATTTCTTGCGGCTCAGTGGACCCATTCCTTGGAAAAAAAATAAAAGGAAAACATTCCAATAAATTGTTAAAGTAAAAAATAAAATAAATGAAATCGAGAGTTTAAGAGTTGCTAAAGGTTCATGGAAAAGGGATTAGACCTAAGAACTAGATGATTGTTAAAATGTGTGGACGACGAAATAACATTTTCATTTTAATGGATTAACTTGAATTCTGATTACTTTAAACAAAAAGCCTTGCTGTGGTGAATCTCAATTTTCTTACATCACGAGACAAACATTACAAAATGAAGTGTAAACATACTACCAGTTGTCAAAGAGGAAAATTTAGCCACATACGCCTTATAATTACCTTGGTCTCTAATCACAAAATAATATACATATCCCAACAAATAAATCCCATAATCCCTTCCTTCTGTAAACCATACCTACTATGCTGTGTCATTATTATTTGTGCCATAACAGTAATCAAATTCTTTTCATGTTTTCTCTACAACTTGCCATTAATTATTTGAAAACTCACTGTGGGCATGTGTAAAATTAATTGCATGTGACAAGTTATGTGACCCACTGTTCTTGAATATTTCACTTAAGACAGTAAGAGAATGCATGAGTCCAGCTTCATTAATGGATGGATGGTTAACTGGGACTATTTCGGTCAACTACAACAGTGGCCCACAGAACACATTCGGCTGAGATAGCCCTGTATCAGAATGGGTTGAATGTAAAACCCAAGCTAATATAAGAAAACGTCATGATGAAAACAGACTATTCAGCCCAAACCAGACAGCATCCAGTACTGCCCAAAGCCGGGACTTGAGCACTGAGAATAGGCTCGTAAATACATAAATACATCTCTATATTTAAATGTCACATGTGGACAAGCTTTCAGGCAAAGCTCCCTCAAAGTTATTCCATTTGGATATTTCTTTCATTTTTATGATCATTCTTGTGTCAGAGTGTGAAATTCAGGCACACTATAACCAAGGAATGTTCGATCCCTTAGTTAAAGGTCAGGATGTCGACTGCAATCTTCGATAAAGCCAAAGAAAAAGGTGACCAGGGCTCAGAAGGCCTTCATCAGTTCACAGCAGAAAGAGCCATGTGACACAAATCAAACATTTACCAGCCGAACAGAGGGTCGGTACACAATAACAAATGAAGTCGATGGAGCTGTAATTTCTTAGCGCTGCGGGCCGTACCATTTCATTAATTACAAACTCGGCATTTATCGATCGCGAGGAAATAGCACGAACTCACAGGACAAACCGAATTCCGCAAGCTCAGTGAAAAAGTGCTGAGTGGTTAGTGCACTTCTGTTGCAGCAAACTCGCAGACAGGAAGGATCTGCTTGAAAGCCGGAGCCCGATATCTGCCTTCCTGAGTGAGGATTCCAGTTTCAAAGTTGCGAAACTGAGAAAAAACAAACCTTTGAAAGTTAATCCTGGCTTCATACGACATCCCACTGCTGCAGAACAAAAAAGGTAACTGTGATCTTGTGGATGGACTTTAATTAAAGAGTGTTTTCCTAAGACGTACAGGAAAATGCAAACAGATTCAAAGAGCACACTTAAATACAAGAAGTGCTTTAAATGGTATGGACCAAAGAAATGACTGCAGTGTCTTTAAGGTTCCTTAAATAGCAATTAATATCCTTCTGTTATGAATGCTCTGTATGGGTTTCCACAAACATTTGTGATTGGTTCCCAAGTTCTCTCAATAAATCCTAGAGATGTCACACAGTAGTTCACTACTGAAATATTTTTATTTATTTATTTTATTTCTCCTTTATTTCACTCGTTGAGACCCATTGTGTTATCCATCTCTTTTTTAAGGGAGCCATAGCCAAGAGAAGCAACAAGCAGTCAGTTCACAACATAACACACAAATGCACACATACATACTGACATACATGAAGCAACATCAATAAAACCACAAATTATATACCATACATTTTCATGGAAAACAATTACAAAGTCAGTTTTTAAGGTCTCCGATGTCTTCTGAAAATCATCCAGAGGGATGAGGTAGTCCAGCTTCATATCCTACTGGAACTGGTTCCAGGACCACGAGATATAATAACTAAAAGCCATCGTTCTGAATTCTATGTAAGATCGAGGTACAGTTTAAAAAGAGACAGGATTTGTGTACGCACGCTGTGAGAATTTATGTTCCAGTTAAAAAGGCTAAAAATAGCTTGGGAGTTCCCCTGCAATGGCTTTGTAAATGAAAGTTTCCCAGTGAAACCATCTATGGTCATTTAAAGATGGTGGACCTGCCCTTTCATTCCAAAGGCGCTGGTGACTGAGAGACTTGGCATTAGTAATGAAATGTAAGGCCAACAGGCCTGCAGGGTAGAAGCATAGGAACATGTGTACTGGGCATCACCATAACCATTCACTGAAAGAAAGGTGGCTAAGACCCATCTCGTTCTAGCTCTAATGCTATTGGTCATTCCTGGGGATGACGGGACTGACACCAATGTTTTTGTATCCTTTTAATGTGTCCCTGTTTCAGTTTAAAAGAACCACTCATTAACTTTATTACGTTGTCACTATTTACACGGCCACATGTTAAGAAAATAACTGCATACGGTAATTTTCTGGCTCCCGTCCAGCTTCAAACGCTGCAGACATCACAGCAAAATAATTACCACAAATATACCATTCCGTGGCATGCCAGAATGTCTGAATGAGTGAATATAAATTGCAGCACATGGATTGAATATTTATTAATAATTTCAAACGGTTTTCAAAAATGATGTATTATGTGGCATAGAGGAGTAAGCAAAGATTTGTTACAGCACGGAAAGCCATGTACTGTACCGCAGACATATTGGTTCAGCTAGTAAGCTACATGCATTTGTCAGTCCTTTTGCTGTCCTCCTGCCTCACAGTGCTGTTTCCTGCTCTGTAATTACCCTTCAGTAGCCATGGAATAAAAGCCAATGAACACGTTCCAGTTTGTGATGATTGATGCCCTCTATTTTTAGACTGATTTGCCATATCCAGATACCCTCTGCTTCCAGTCCTAAAAGGTAACCAGGCAACTGAGGGCTGTTATGACATATCCAAAGATCTACGGTCACTATATTTGGTTCAACACAACCTCTTCCCAGATAAAGGCTTTGAATCAACAGAACACAAATTCCTTTCTTGGAGCCGGCTGCCCTGATGATGAATGGCAGCTGCGACTCGCCTGTTCTCCGTCTAATTATAGTGAGAGTACGGCAGGCAGGCGAAGGCCTCCCTCTCCTCTGTCTTCACTGCTTTTTTTGGTGTTTTCCTTTGACTGGGGCCGCTTAGCTCTGGAATGTGGAAAGGGGCGGTTTTCTCCTGTTCCCGGGCCAGCTAGGCACACAAAGACGCAAACGAGAACGGGAGCCCCGCAGGCGAAATTGTTGAAATCTGCTGACGTGGCAAGCCGCCGTGAGCACATGAGCCGCCCCGCTCGTTTCATCCGGTTGAACGCCGTATCGAGCACGAGAAGTTGCATTATCTCAGCTGAATCTTTGAAAGTGAAAGGAAAGGACTTCTTATGAGCCAATATCTTTACCTTAATTAAAAAAAATATATCTCTCCATGAGAGCAACTGCCACATTAAAAATACAGTTCTTGAAAAACCAATAACTATAAACCTCCTTGCAAAAAAGAAGAGATTTTTGCACGCATGCTGTAAACACATTTTTGAGCTTCAAATTTCAGCTAAATTTGCAGCTGTACTACAAACCGCCACCGAAAGGAGCGATGAGTCTTCATACAGTAACTCCATTAACAGCCTGTGCGTGGGCGACAGTTACGCAAGACTCTCAGGTGATTTGGAAAGCAAGAGCATGAAAAAGCCCACATTTCTGGCAATCCGAGAGGTGCTGTGCAAAGTACATGAAGCACAACATTGTGCAAGCATGTGAGTAGGCCAGGTGGGATGTGAGCCGGCAGAGGACTTTGTTCTTTCAGTTCCCCGCGTGGCAGAGGCATTAGGGAAAGCATAGCTTAAGTCAACACGGGAGATATAAATCAGGAGTTACGTGAAGACATTTACCGATCCAGACCTGTTTTCTTCAATCACCTAAATGTAGTTAAATGGAATGGGTGTGTATCTAGGTGAGGAGGAACTAGAACATTCCACTGCTGAATGAAACGTGAACGCACCCGCCAAATGTCACCAAGACTTAACGCGCTGCCCCTGTACTGAAAGAGTTAACACAGCGTGACCACTATCTGTTTACAAAATGCTCTCAGAGGTTTCACATGGCGGCACGATGCTAAATGCACATGGTGATCTGCATTCTTGTCATGACACTGCTTGCAGTCCCAAGCGTAGGCGCAACGTGCCTGTACTTGAATGCTCTGGATAAGTGACTTATTTATCGAATGGTTTAATTTGGTCGACTTGTTCATGCTTACAAGGCTACACAATCAATAATATATACTGTGTGTCGTGGAACAAGTGGAAACCTGACCGCAATAGTGTTAGAACTGGACTTTTTTCCTCGGCCGTATCTCTGTGATTTACCACAACATAATCTGAAAACCCTTTAGGAAACAGGAAAGACGTGAAGCAAGAAGGCAGGCTCGTGATGCTTTTTGACTCTGCCACGTAATGTGTGCTGACCCATTAATCTCTGACGGCTGAATTTTTTTTCTACCGGAGGTGCTGAGTTTCCGTGACAGAAAAGAGCTTTCTCGGCTGGAATATAAAGCCACAGCTGCGGATGAGTCGGGCTCGGGCATGGAACGGATCCTCTGTGATCCAAATAAATATTTGCACACAGAAGTCATCTCATAAGACCGGCTGCCGATTTTTTTTTTTTAAAATGTATATATTTTTTATTTTTTATAGAAGTGGTGCTTATTTTTTTAATAAATAACCTACGCGGTATCGACGGTTTACTGTTGTTGCAAATCTCTCAATAAATGAATGATAGGATAAAGGTCCTCACCAAATATAGAAAATGAATGAATGATAAAATGTACGATCATATTTGTAAAATATTCTTAAACGCGTCATATTATTAACATGATCAATTCTGGAAGCTTTGAGTGGTCGAAAAATGTGCAGACTAAAAACGCCAGGCTATTTGTTTGGAAACGTATTAAATGCATTTCCCTTGTTCTGCATTCATATTTAGCAACAATATGACGGTCATTTCGAAGGGAGTTAACTTGGAGCTCACACTGTCAAAGAAATTAAGTTAATACATATTAAAATGGTGTGCATATTACCGCCATACAATTCCATGCACTGATAAATCTTGAACAGTAGAAGGCGTGTGCTTCCACTATTCAAGAACAAGGGCACGGGGGTCCATGACTCAGGAATTCCATCGTCGTGCACGTGATTTCGTTGTTTCATTTCTCAGTGATCCAGTGTTCCACACATAGCCATGGGAATTGTTACTTGTAACGAGGTAAACCATGTTCAAAGTAACAAGAGCTTTTGCGAGGGTGAGGTGTTCCTGTTGTCTGAGAGGTTTTAGCTGAGTAGGCCAATTGATGTAAAATGTTTTGTTGCTGTCCTGCGAAAATGAAAATTGCCAGTATACGTCGTAAATAGGTCTACATTTCAGACACATATGCTCGCTTGCAGACTTTTTTTAAAAGCAAGCCTATACTTAGACAAGCGACAAAATGCTGAATCACGTCTTCTGGCGTAATTATATATGTGGAGAAGCACGTGGTTTTACAGGAACATATTGAGATATGGGTATACGTCACATTTGTTTATACACAGATAACATTTTGAGGAAAAGCGCCTACATTGTGATGTACGCTTCCAATATGCAAAACGTCAATGAATGCAACGTGGCACGCCTAACAAATCAAAAATAATTAAGTGTTATACATTAGTTCATGTTGCTGGCATATTCTGACGCATGAAAGTAACATAGTGAAGTGTTTCGCAATTGTCACGCAGATTGTTTGAAATTGACTGTGGTCTGAGTTAAATTCAAACGACTCCCCCCGTTGCTGACTCGGTACTTTTACCCGGAGATCAACATAGCAATGCAAGAGTGGAATGACACTTCACTGTACCATGCTGTACCTGACACAGTAACATATGGGTGTGTCAACAAGCCGATTATGCAAACACTCATCAGGTGATTCATCGTCGTAAAGAAACAATGGTGTTATCCACCAGTACCCTCAGTGGGATAGCTCGAATGCCTGCCATTCAAAAGATGAGTTGTCGGTATACCTATATACTTATGCAGTGGTTTGTTCTGATTTCAGAAAACCCTCTGCAAACAATACAGGTCCACGCTCCACTGAGACGGCTACAGAGAGGCCGGTAAGCACGTTCAGTTGCACCAAAATTGCACATGGCATTTTTTTTACAACTCATAAGCAACTGCGTACAATATCATAAGCACTTCCTGATCTGTGCTGTGCAATGCAACAGTGTTTTAAATCCCCAACGTCACTTCTCCTGGCTGTGTTTGTGCGATCGTTTTTGTCCCAGTGGTATGAATTGCGATTGCGTCACATGCCGGTATTCCACAAACAATAAAGCCCCAGTTTGTAATGAATGCAAAATAAGCAAGCATAGACGATAGTTATTATTACAAGGTCAGAAATTGTATTTGGCATTTTTAAACAAGTGCATACAAGTACAGCTAGAAGCATTTCAGTTTTGCTAAGTGCTCATAGAGTAGCATTAGTCACATTCTACGTTTAACGGGAACGGTCACCAGACCTAAAATACATCAAGAAATCGTTTTAACATCAACAAAAAGGAGGAAAAGTAGCCCATTATAATGAGTACATACCTTTATCTTCAAAAATATAGAAACACAATGTATTCAAAAATCAAAAAATTATACAGCCATGTTTACAAAGTATACACTTCCCTTGTGTCCAATATATACAAGTCCGTTAGTTTTGTTTGGATGGTATGCATGTGATTTATATTTATTTATATATTTTTGTTTGTTTTCTCAAAAATTCATAAAATCAGGGGTCCCTCTCCTTTTTTACTTTCACGTCTCCCGCGAGTATGGTGGCTATCTCACCTTGCATGAAAGCCCACGGAACGTTTGAGCCCACCAAGGGGCATTTCTCCCCACTCGGACAATACACCTCGCCGGTGGCCCCTTGCTGCTTTATGCTTTCCCTGGAGCAAGGGAAACAGAACTTGTGCGACGGAACCGACGGACACTGGACGAAATGCGTGTCCTCTAAACGCTCGTGACACAGGGTGCAGCACAGCGGTATGCTGCTGGGCACGGAGGAGTCTGGAATGCTTTGCGCGTGCACTTGATCCATGCCCGGCACGTGTGGCGTCCCTGCGCCGGCGGCGTCCCTCTGAGTCAGCCTCCTTTGGTTCATGGAGGATGGCGAGAGGGGGCTGCTGCTGTTCCTGCGGGTGGTGGAGTGCACCTGGTTGGCGTCCTTGGGCGAGCTGTTTCCCCCAGCGTTATCCGCCGCCAAAATGAGCGCCGCCATGGGAGACTGGCCGTTCTGCGCAGCCTCTGGAGGGGTGGTGCGGGGATGAGGGGATATCGTGGAAGGCGAAGAGGAAAAGTTTGGGGGCTGCGCGCTTGACATCTTCAGGACCTCCGGGGGAGGAGGCAGCCACTGCTGAACCTCTCCGTTGAGCTTCACGGGGGCACCCTCTCCTTCAGGCTCTGGCGAAGCTTTTCTCTTCATGTTCCGGGGGTGCTTTCCTCTGTCTGGGGACAAAAAAAGGGAAGTTAAACAACACGTGAGGACTGGGTTAAAGCGGAAACATAACACGTATGTGCTTTTGACATGTAAAGCACGTTTCATCTTTCCTCTGTGGAAAAAAAACATTGGTGGCTAGTTAAAACCAATGTGGAATTCACGGAGAAAGCATGTACAGCAGTCAGAAGTGTATATGGGCGCGTAATGTTTACTCAGACTATAGCTGGTTGAATTACAACTCGCCCATGCACTTTGATGCATGCTCTCATTCAGAAATATATCGTTATGTTCAAAAAGACTTGGGCAACAGGGTGGGTGACACTTTTAGACGAAATGACCCCATTCGCTTTGGTATTTACCTTGTTTTGAAGGTGTGGCGTTCGGTTCATATACCATTACTCTCTGCTGCATTGCTGCATGGTCCTTCTTGAACCTGCTGTCGAAAGAGTGTGAAAGAGCCATTAAATCCCTGACTGTTTTGCCCTTGTTCATCCACTCGTCTGCCCTGTTCTTGTGGCCCTCGCTGATCTCCGGCGTCAAACTGTCCGGTCTGTGTTTCTCCTTTACGTCCCTCTCGTGCTCCGTGCTGGAGACAGAGGCTGGTCGCTTTCCACTGAGCTCGCTCTGGTTCGGCGCCGTTAGACCCGACGGGAGTACCATTTGTCCAGGTCTGCCGTTGACCGCGTGCACGGAGGGAATGTTCCCGTTAACCAAAGGCACTAAATTTGGAGGGACCGTGCTAGTCCTTCGAGGGTTGGGGCTCTGCCGGTTCAACTCTGGGGGATCGTCTGGTTTAGGGAATCCATTTGGGACAGGAATGCCGTTAGCCTGGCGTCCGGACTGAAATTCTGGACCCAGTCTCGGTGGCCGATCAGAGGTGAGTGGATAGCGATCCAGGGGCTGCGGTGGCCGCGATCCGGGATCCCCAGCCGCGTGGTTCATGGACTGAATCTCTTTCCCGGAGAGCTGAGCTTTTCCTGGCCCCGGAGATCTCCCCTCCTGGAAGCCATGAGCACGCTTTAGCTGCCGAGCGGTCTCAATCACAAACTCAATACGGTCGGCTCCTTCGTAGTTAACACATCCTCTGCAGACGGGCTCGGTAAAATCCCAGATCATAGCCCATGGCATGCGGGGCAAGTCACATAAATAACAAGACTGCCTTCTCGAAGCAGCAACTGCTGCGGACGACATCGCTCTCGCCAAAAGTGTACAAATATCTTCTCCGGAGAGTTTATGTATCGTTATTCTTTTAAAAAAAAGATACTGTAATAATAGCTATTTAGATTTCCCCTCCTGAATGTAGCAACAACAATTAAGTTACCGACAGAACTTCATGGCAGTGTGTACTTTACAACCGCGCGCCTCTATCTATCTCCCTCACTCACTCACTACTACTCTGCTAGCTCAATGTGGAGCAGTGACGTCACCAGCGAACACTAAACTTGTGGTTCTATTTTCTTCATTCTTCGACAGCCCCCCTATAGCGCATGCTCACAGTCTCTGCCCCTTTTCATAAATCTTATTGAACTTGTGCCAGGAATACAAGTTATACAAGAAGCTGCACGTATATTTCCACGGTTATTATTCTTTCTGATACATTTCTAACGACTGTTTAGTGTACGGTTTGAGAATGGTAATAATGGAGGACTTAAAACATCTGAACTTTATTTAACAAATAATATTCATGCAAAGATTTTTTGTAAAACATTTATTTACCTTTTTTTTTTTTTGCGTTTGTGCTTCGATGGATATTATGGATAGTGGCGACCACAAGAAAATCCCAAAATGTGTTGTGGGCATGGACATATTGGCAATGTTGGGAAATACGTCGTTGTAAATCGTCGAACGGTGGACTCCCGACAACAAAGTGTTAATGTACTTTGAGCAACCAGACACTGCCTGTCGGTGGCGTCACAAACATTCTCCTTTTCCAGTCTACTCCACGCATGCTCACTTAATACGTGACTGTAAATTCGAGCCCCATTTAGCAATGCCACATTCCAGTCAGAATGCCAACGTAGCGTCACGTATTACACTGCCTGTAGTCAACCATACATAAACGTCCCTTGTTAATATTTTTTACAGTCTCTGGTTAATACAGATATGGGAAGATTTAAGTATTATTTCTTCATTCTCACGAGATTTGGAGTTTTTGTATGCGTAGACACGTCAGCTTTGTTATTCACACAAACAACGGTTTTCTTTGGCCGTGCAATGCCGCGTACGTTTAAACATGCCTGTCAACTTGAACATTCACATTCTTTGAGCAGCCTACCCTAACAGAATTGTGCAGTAGATAGTAAAATCTGAGTAAAACAGTAGTTATCGTAACACGAATTTGCATTTTACGGATAGTCTATTTTTAAAAGAGCCATCGTGCAATCGATAATTTGTATGTAGCCTAGATTGTGATTTACTAATGCCGCGCAAAGCATTCGTCGTCAATCACTTGAAATGCTTAGCTAATTACATTGGAAAGTGGCACAACAGGAAATACAGATAAATAATACACGTATGGCTCGGGGATTTCCAGACCAGGCATAGTAACATGACTCTCAAACCGCCCTCATCACTGCTGAGTGCAGACGATAATTCTGCATCAGGTTTTTGAAATCAAGTTTGAATTAGCAAAAGAACACAGACTCTACCGCCATAACCAAATTTAGGCATAGATGATAGCTATCGGTTGTTTTAAGTGCATTCTTCCTTAAACTGTAGTTTAACTCAATGCATTGAAACGTAACCCGCACTTGGGTGGTGTTTGAAAAAGACAACTTCCTTACGGCCACTCAGTCAAAAAACAGAAAATAAAAAAAACTCTTCCAGAAATGAATTAGAGTATCGAGCTCATAATTTCACCGGAAAAAAAAAAACCGCGAACAGCGCATAAGAACGTGTAAACAAACTGTTTCCGTGTTTCGCGTTTGATGTGTTGCGGCGGGGCGAAATGATCGGGTATGGGGGAGGGAAAATGGCTGAACTGTGACACACGTAACATATATTTAATGTGTTTTAATTAGAATTGATGCGAACTGTTAAAATAATCCAAACGTAAGTAGGGTCCTTGGAATTTTACGGCTTGTGTAAATACCCTGTGTAAATACTCTATTTCCTGTTATTTCGCAGACAATTTTATCTTATTTTATATAGTTGTGTAGTTTTGAGTTTACCTTACTTAGGATAAGGGAAAATAAAAATTTCTTCCCCTTCTTTAACCGTAGCCTGTTTTCTCAATCGTGTAGGCTACAATTTAGCTGGGGCTCTTCTGGTGAGGCAATGCGTCTAAAATGTGCAGACACAAAGCAGGATTTGTTTTTGCCTGTGACGACGTTTGAAAGAGGAAGTAAGATGTTTAGTCACGTAGCCGCAGTTCACCTCGCCCATCCCCAGCCCAGAACAACAAACAGCTAAAAGCTTTTGGCTCGCGGCCAAGGAACACGGACATGCGCATTTGAATCCAGTTGCTGCTGCGCGTCTTGCGAAGAATATAGAGCTGAAAGCTTAACCTATGACTTCCCATGCTCAGAGCCTGCTCGTCAGACTTTCGCACATTGCACGAATATCCGTGTGTTAATGAATTCAGTATGCAATAACGTAGTGAGTAATGGAACCGCACGTGTTAGATACATTCTCTAACACCCAGATCAAGCAAATGTAGACCTACTTTAAATAGAACTTAAGCTTAGCAGAAATGTTAACACGTAAGCTTACTTTACCTGCTGTTATTTTAACAATAAAAATGTGAAGAAATGTTTCACTTTTTTACACTTAACAAAATGGCAGTTAAACCAGTTATGGAGAACAGGCAATAAATCTTGCCGTACCACATTCTTTTCGGTGCTGTTGTAATCGTTTTCAGGCTGGCCAAAATAGTGAAATGCAGAGCTGGATTCAAACAGCTTTTCAAAGACCGCAGTTGCACTGGTATAAAGTTGTGCTTGTGCTAAAGTTCCCTGACACTAGCTCCAAGGGTGCCTTAATTCAAATGACCGAATAAATGTTCCTATTCTGCCTTTAATTAGGGTTTGTCTTCAGGAACTGAGTGACTTGCTTAGAAAAAGCGACAATTGGTGATTGACAATAAAATCAGTCTGATTTTAATTTAACTACTGCGACACCTCTGAGTTCAACATTTAACATTCTTCTCATTTTTATTTAAAAAAAAAAAAAAAAAAAAGTATTTATTTATATAGCCCATTTATCAATAGGTCAAATGTGTTGTAATAAGTTCTGCATTAAATTACAAGCACTGGTGTAAATAGAGGCATTCAAAGAATAAGGAAGCACTGACTCTGTAATAGGTCTATGCTCCACGCTCAGGGCTCCATGCATGCAGAAAGCAGGTCAGTATGACTCCACAGCGGACTGTACAGTGTGAGCACGCCGGGCGGTGAGAGGGAGGGCCAGGAGGCCGTGTTTGCTTTGTGAGGGCTGGCGGCTGCAGGATGGGGCAGGTCTGGGGCTGCCGTCAAAGCCCCAGCCAGCCTGGGCGTGTTCTCCGACGGGGGCAGAGGTTGTCCGCTGTCCCAGATTTTCCAGACACGTGAGACCTCGGAGAGAGCTTGTTATAAAACTGCTTTGTGCCAGGAACCAGATTCTAAACGGGAGCAAAAAAAAAAAAAAGAAAAGGTTCCAGTCGTGCAAAAGTTTCACCTCTGAAATAAGTGCACAGGGCTGCCATTTTGCAGAAATGCAGGGCCCTCGTTGCTGTGTGCTCGTACTGACCTGACTACATCCACGGCCAGGATCAGTACTTAACTTCACTGAGCCAGGTCACCCAGCCTTTGTTTTGACAGGCTCGATGCGTAATCACAGGCCTCGGGCCTCATCTTCAGCTTACTGGGCTGTGTCATTCCACGCCACATGGTCCGGCCTTCCCTTCCCCCAGTTAAGTGCCTTCCTTGTAAGGACATCTGCGTTTAGCCTTTGCTAGAACTACACACAAGAACAAGACTGGCTTTTTAAAACTACAATCCCACAATTCTTTGTGATGATCCCAGACTTTAATTCTAAGATATGTGACTGTCTTATGACATGCTGGGGAAAGGGAAAACAGTGCTGTGGAGGTGCGCAGTAAAACGGTCGGTCATGCGGAAGGGATTGTTAAAGGGTGCAGGCTCCTCAGTGCTCCACAGCCAGACGGTCTGCAGGATTTACGGGTTGCTAAGGCGATTTTCCCATTTCCTAAGTCCAGCACTTTATCGAAAGGCCATTTCAGGGCAAAAAAAAAAACAAAAAAACAGTGATGCTGTGGTCCTTCATACGTGACCTTAATACAGCACTAAACTTCACAGGGACGGTGCTGCCAAATACCCAGAATCCTTCTGCAGCGAGAGACTTCATTTCGCTTCTCTCCTGCAGAACGAAACGGCTGGGAATGACGCAGCGCTCACAAGACACGCCTATTTTTATCTTCGGTTACCCCGGCCTCCTTCTGCAGTTCCAGAAAACATTAGGCTAACGCAAAGGGCGTGCGGGTCAGCGGGAGCGCGTTAGCACGCCCGCGCAACGTGATCGGACCCCAGGGAGCGCATTAGCACGCCCGCGCAACGTGATCGCACTCTGTGGGGCGGGTAACGGGGCGGGTAACCAGGGCAGCGGCGGGGCGGGCGCGGTCTCGGCATGCTGGGACGCTGCCCGGGCGACGGCGTCTAATGGGCTTCGCCGTTGCTCATATAAGGCTCTTAGGTGAGACAGAACATCCCTCTCGCACGGCATCCCCTTCTGGCTTCTGCGTCGCGACCTATTTCTGGCGGCCGGCGGCCTGTGGATTACCCAGATGGAGTTGCGCAACACGCTTCCTGGACGTAGATAAGGGTTGCCAAACGTTTTAATCTCAAGAGCCATAAAATGGCCGCCCTCTCTGAATGATTACCCCTTTCTCAGTAAAATAGTTTGCTACTGACAAGGCTTAAAGTTTGCAATGCAGCGGATTTGTCATACACACACACCCACGGAGAGTATGTGGATCCTAAAGAGTATGTTAAATATTTATGGGCCTATATTAGTCATGTACTTTGTATAATATGAATAATAATAACTTACAGTGAGCATAGTATTGCCAAATACGTGCAAAACAAACTATTATGCCCAATAGGTTTATTTTATCTGAAGGCCTTAAAAAGTGTATAAATACAACAGCAAAAAATAAAAAAAGAATAAATGTTTTCCATTTCGCTTTCGTGAACCGGGAAGCTTTTTGACAGCAGCCCATGGCGCTCCTGTTTCTCTGTGCCAGCCCCCAAGCTGAAATGGTTTATACAGTAAGCTGGCCTGTCATAACATTTGTATATAATTACATTTCCATGTCTCTGTCTCAGTCGATTCCAGGACTTTATTCAGCTCTGTTTATTTCACCGTTCGAGGCATCAGAACGGTTAAGCTAAAAGAGGAAAACTGTGGTAAAAGCAGAGTCAGACAAATCCATTCTGCAGTTATAATGCGAACAAAAAACACCCATTTATTAAAAGTCTTAAAAACATCCCCCATAGGAGTTTTTTGTCCTATTCTGTTGGGTAAAAGGGCACAGAGAAATGATAGCATGTATAACCAAGTAAAATTGTGAAAGCTGCATTATAATCAATGGGGAAATAAAATCCCATAGATACCTAATGACTCATTCCTGACTGTGAAGGGCGCTGTAGTGTGTGCCTATCTGAAACGGAAGGCTAAACTTTACACTAAGTACTAGGGACTTAATTCATAAAGTTTCCTGGAACTGGGCTGGGTGAATTGCAGAGATACTCACTTGTGGGATTTTAGGACGTGGCCAGGGCGAAGCAGCCGGTGCCCTGGAATTAGAAGGACATCGACGTGGCTTTGCGTTCCCTGAGCTTGCACAGTTGTCGTATTTGATTCATGTCTGAGCCAACTTGTCCTGGAGTACACTGTGTTACATTGCGCCACATGAACCCAAGGACTCTCCTTGTCGATAATCATCAGGAAGTAGGCGGCGTGGCCAAATCTGTGTAGCATTAGAGAGTAACAGAAAATCAGAGACTCTCTAATTATAATCACCTCTGTAAAATGTTATGGTATAAAACGGCAGTCGTCGTCATATAACACCATTTCATTGATGAAAGATGTATGGTGAAACTATTGAACCTTTGACTTTAATTTTAACTGAATAGATCTTTTATGGAAGCACCTACCAAATTCTTCTCTTCGAAATAAAAGTATAATCCATTTCTATTAAAAATTGTCCCAGACAGTTTTTTTTGTCCACAAGGCCATGCAAGGCCTTGGTGGCTAATGTGAATGTGATGATTAACTGTAGGTGAATCATTTGAAGCCTTTGCTGCTATCCTCTGTACTTTGAAAATGTTTTTCTTTCGAAATATTTGAAAATAAGTCGTAAATTATATCCTCATTCAGAGGCATTTCTGGAATTAAAGCCTTCTGTCACTCTGCCCAGGTCCACAGTCTGCGATCACAAACTTTGCCTGTTTGCTGGTTGTTTCTGCATGTACGATAGTTTGTGGTAAAATCTGATCATTATAAAGCCTCAATACTATATTGCTGTACTTTCCATCTGGCAACGTTGCCTAGCATTGATACCAGTCATGCAGCAGCTACCTTAAAAAATTAATTTAAACTTTTCATTGCAGAAGCTGAAATGTATGATAAAGTACACTTGTTTTGCATCGAATATCTTAGTTACATCAACCCTGAACTTGCTAACCAGTTTTGTGTATGTATGTGCCATATTTATAAAATTTTACGACTGCCCAGGAGGTAGCTATGATCTCATCGAGGCACATCGGTACTCGTCGTGTCCCAGTAAACGTGATGTGGCAACACCCTAGTCAGTTATACCTCAGGGATCTGGAAGATTTTCGCTGGTCGGTAGGGTAGGTTTACTAAGGTACTAATCTTAGACGCATCTTCGCTACGTCATTACTGTTTACACACTCTGACGGGGTCTATATTTACTGAAGTTTCATTCCCGGCTCTGCGTCCACACCCAGGTTAATCATACGTTGGGGGTCTGTCTGTGGGCCCTTCGGTGGGAGGCACAGCAGGAAATGAAACTTTCTTAGTCTGAGAGAGATGGAGCATGTTATATTGTCTATGGAGAGTGACAGGCCAGCAAAAAGAGTAAGCCATTTCAAAATGGCAGTTTCTCCCCTGCTGTGGCTTGCAAAGTGCAGGACGACATATGGCTCTTCTCTTTACTACCATTGGTGCTCGGGATCGTGATATTGCCTTTCGAAAAATGGTTGCGTTTTTCACACAGGAAAGAGTAACCATGGAGACTTAATGCATGCCAGGATGCCCCAAGTGTGGAAGCCACATCCTGTTTACAGTGTTACTGTTCTGCATCGCTTAGCCTTAGCGCTCAGCAAGCAAAAATGGCGGGAAGCTGTATTTCACAGGTTGCTTCCATAGAAAAATAAACCTGCTTCCTCATCCGAGTGACTCCGCCTCATTCTGTCAGGTCTTTCTCGCTGACCTTGTCGGCGTCTGCAGTTCCAGTTGCCTCATCGGGAGATGATGTTTACGTGGACTTTACTCACCGCGGTTATGCACTGCAGGGCCATTCTTTTAAAAACAGCTGACTATGCAGCCTTTCACTGTGAGTTGTTTAATAATTTCCTGTTCCTCGGAAATCTTATTTGCTGACCCTTGTCACAGCCAAATGTCTAAGGTAATGCCAAAATGAGAGATAAAATATGGACGTACTCCAAGATCAATGAATCAGAGAGAAGAAGCAAGGCAAATATAAAGATGCCCAACTGCTGTTGTACGCCAGTGCTGTATACTGCATCTTTTCTGGCAGAACCCAGCAAACATGATATTTTGCATGCATCGGTGGGGTTCAAAATGACATATAAATCATGAAATGCAGGCATGGCTGATTGCACATTCACATGAAACAATGAAGAGATTGTGTTTCCTTGAAACATCCTTTCAGTTGCGTTCGGGGAAAAAAAAAAAAAAAAATCAGCTACCCCGAATAACTTTTACAGTGCAGATCGCTCTGTGGCTTAGGTCGAATTAACCGCAGGCATAAATAAAACAGCCGATGGGAAAAAACTGCATGACCGAAAAACTGGCACCGATTACCAGTTCAAGAATGTGCAAAATGGCCGACGGTGCAGCCGGAGGCACGTCAGGCGCCGTCTCGGGGTGAAATGCCCCTGACAGATATTACAAAATGGAAGAAGGATCCGAATAAAGCGGAGAGAGAGACGGAGAGAGATGGAGAGAGAAACCGCCGTTGGGGGGGGGGGGGGGGGGGTGGTGATGTCATTGAGGCAGCTCGGGGAGACGAGAGAAAAACAAGCCGCTCTCTCTATCCCAGCCCGCTCTGCGAGCGCGGGGCGGAGGAGTGGCTGGCGGCCAAGGCAAGGGTTGCTGGGAAACTGCGAGGGTTGCCAAGCGAGCCCCGCCGCCAGCATTAGAGGCGCACATCTTTGTTCTCTGGAACCTGGTGGGCTGCCAAGGACCTCATGTCAGCTCTGCAGTACGGTTACGCTGGATGCAGGCCAAACTCCAGAGAGCAACCCTCCCTCCCTCCCTCCCTCATTCCTGCTCTCCCCGAGCTCCCGTCTTTTTTTTTTTTTCAGCCCTCCTGCCTTCAAAGGTTTTTTTCTGCCAAACATGCAGTAGTTGCCATGGCAGCGGAAAGTGGAACATTTAAAAAGTGAGGAATGAGTCACCTCTACATCCAGATGTGCTACACGTGTAGTCGTAAAAAGAAGCTGGCTGACCCCCTCAGTCGAAATTGCTTTATTGCAGGCGGGGGGGAAATGTAATAATAAAGTAAAAAACTTTTAAAAAAAGAACTTAACTCCTTAACATAAAAAAAGGAACAGACTGTGATGAGATGAGAAGCATGTTGACAGGCAGTAGCGGAATTGAACATATAACTTGCTGTAAAGTTTAAACGTTCACGTGAAAGGCATAGATCTGAACTCAGGAAGCTGTGCTTTTCCCAGGCCCCTTGTTGGAGAGGATCACGGGCAAGCGCACGGTTAATGTTTCACAATGCAGCTGCTCACTGTTTACCTTCCTGAAGTTCAATGGGTGCTGCCGGTGGCGTTGGAACCACAGCTGGAATTGTGACATCTTTCCAAAGTTCACCTCAGAACAAGGAGGTGAATCACATGCCTTGGAAGGACACACGTCCCCAGCCTGTGTTTATGGAACAGTCAAGGAGGTCCAAGTCTTTGTCCTGCCATTAAACAGAACCGGGAAAAATAGTTTTATAGGAGACAGCACACCACACACTGCACATCCTGTCATCTCTGACTCTTTCTCATCTGGTCATTTGTGTTGTAATGCACATTTTTCAGTATATGACACCACTGTGTTGCAACCTCTCGAAAATCTTTCTTATAGTTTCTTACACAACGAATGCCAAGAAGTAGATGAAGCAATTCACATGAAACGTTGAGTTTGGAGGAACAATCCCTGAAGATAAATGTACAAATGACTGTAGCATCAACGTACCGTATCGACACGACTTCTCTGCAAATATTTTAATTCACAAAATCAGCGATGTTTCAGCCAACTCAACCTTCTTCGAGAGAGACCTGAATATAACACACTCTATGAATCACCACCCCTCTAGAGACAGTCTTCTCGCATTTTTTGCATGTTGCTTCCTTAATGTGGGTTTTCACATGAAGTAATAAAAATGCAGCATTTTAAAAAACGATGTTTGTTCATTGAGAGTCGTGTATTTTTCTATTTTTGTCTTCCACATTCTTATCAGATGACAGTTGGATGAAGCCTTCCCGTGGCTGATAATTATGTGGGCCAGTTTAAATGAAATGGATGGTGATGTTTTCTGAACAGCAAAGACAGACCATAGAGCGCTATATTTATATGGGTGACAGTACAGTCACATTTCGAAGCCTGCAACGGTTATGCCTTGAACAAGAGGGAGCGGGCATAGAGACAGAACTCAAAACCGTTCTTTATGTCACCCCTTGCAGTTTTCCTTGGACAACCAATTCATTTCCATAAACAGAGGGAGAACAGTCATATGTGACTGTCAAATATTCCAAACCCTTGAATATTTAGCTCAGTTCCTGATGATATGGGCCACTTTTTGCTTGAAGGGCTGCATGCAATGTAATATGTCGCAATGTCCAATCAGAGCTCTCTGTAGATTAAAGGTGAAAACACTGATAGTGAGAAGTCATGGTCACAGTCAGGTGGTGTCCTGCTGATAGCTGTAAAAAGTGCTGAAAGATCCATCCTCTCAACCCCTTGCATAAATTGACAGAAAGATGGATTTTTCTTTGATGTTTTAATAACATTTTAATCTTATGAAATAATAACGGCCCTGAGGGTGTAATTCTTTCTAATTATATCGGAAGTTAATTTCATGTCCCCAAAGCCGGTGTGTTTTGTATCCTCTCAGTCTCATAGCTATGGGAGTCACATGTCGGAGGTACTGCTAGGCAGGGTCCGTTCGATAAATCTCTCGCTTTGTCGCATTTTCTCAGCATTTGATGACATCTGAGATATTGAGCGTTAGGAAATGTCAGACATCTCTCACACACTCATGTCTTTATCTGACAAAAAAGTTTATTTCCTTATCAGTTTTAAGTACAGATTATAGCAGCGCCAAAAAAGTAATTTAGCGTTTACAGAAATCTATAACCGACTTCCTCCTGAACCTTTAGCCGTGGGGGTGAACATTACTCATCGCGTTTACTCAGTCCTCCTCCTCCTCATACAGTGGAATCACACTGCCTGAGCAACGTAAGACTTTCTGTGATGCAACCGTTCACACCTGACAAATTCACACGGTTTTTGGGCATAGGTTCTAAGCGCAAACAGTAGCTCCTCATGCAATGAATGCTGTCCATTCAGAAGTGAGGCCCCTTCATGTTAAGCAGTGACAGAAACAACATGTTACGACGCGTACCTCCCCGCACAGCCCAGCCCCCCCACAGGCCAGCCCCCATGGCATGATCTGGGCTGTCTGTTCTGTCTGTCGGGCCTGCATTTTTTGTGGGCGGCTGTGTTTGCGCGTTGCTTTACTCACCTGGCCCCACCCCCTGAAGTGAAACTTAAACAGGCAAACAAAAGAAGGCAAACGTAGATTGGTGAAAGGTGTGTGTGTGTGTGTGCCTGTGTGTGTGTGTGTGTGTGTGTGTGTGTAGGGGGTGGTTTTAGAAACTGAGCCAAACCACACTCCGGATGTCACCTAGTCTGCCTCAGTCACAAATTCCTCACATAGCACACACACCGACACAGGGAACAGGAAGTCTGTGCCCGGATCCTCAGGTGCTGAGTGATGGTGATGAGGACATGTGAGGCACCCTCCGCCTCGCCCTATGAAAATAATACTTTATTCATTTCTACTTCCTGCATTTCTACTCCCTGTGTTTCTACTCCGTGTTTCTAATTCTTGTGTTTATGCTTCATGTGTTTCTAATTCTTGTGTTTATGCTTCCTGTGTTTGTACTTCCTGCATTTCTACTCCCTGCGTTTCTAATTCTTGTGTTTATGCTTCCTGTGTTTGTACTTCCTGCATTTCTACTCCCTGCGTTTCTAATTCTTGTGTTTATGCTTCCTGCATTTGTACTTCCTGCATTTCTCCTCCCTGTGTTTCTAATTCTTGTATTTATGCTTCCTGTGTTTGTGCTTCCTGCGTTTCTGCAAGGCTGGAGGGAACACTGTGGGAATGTCTGCAGTTTTCAGCAACCCCTTAAATGTGGTTCTGGTTTTTAATGATGAAACATCATGGGTGAAGCATTTTGCAACAAGATCAAAAAAGGGATCGAAAGAGGAAGTGATCTCGCTCAGAGACCAGGAAGTATGTCATATATAGCTGCACAGCATCCAGCACGTCAATCTGAATATGCGTGAGCGGCGACACTGGTCATTCTTTATCAAAGCATCCGGTGTTCCGTGTGTCTGCAAGACTCCACATGAAACCACAGGGAAACATAATAAGACTATCGTCATGCGATCGCGTCACGTGTGAACTATCGCTGGAAACAGATGTGGGCCAAGGATCTTATGAAACGTGTGAATAACTTCATGAATCATTTCTGATGGCCAGAAAGCAATCAACTTTGAACATTGACAAAAAAAAATGGTGGTCCTGAGACCTGTTCTTTTGCCTGTTGGTTTTATGTTTCTTCTTGTAGATATATGGTAGGTAATCTAAAATAACCACTGTCATATCAGCCTGCCCGCTCACTGTTCTGAGGCCTTTGTCCATCCATTATGTTCACGTGTTTGTGTTGGCGCAGTCACACCACAGCAGTGGCACTGTTTGTTTTTCTTTTTTTTTCCATGGTTTCTGAACTTGTAACGATCGGAGTCATCCAACAGTCACACTGTACCGCGTGAAGCCTGCTTGTCATTAGAGGAAGCCAGCGAGGAACGTTCCCTTTGGAACATTTGAAAACAGTGATATGTAATGCAGTGCCTGTGACACTAATAAGGGTTTGTCCATGCGCAGGACTGTACTATAAGCACACAATCACATACGGCTCTTTCATCGCATGTTGTATCATTATACCAATGCGAGGTCACTCTGGTCTCTCACGGCTTTGTGTTGTCCATCTTTAAATGATCTCCCTGCAGGACATATAAGGTCCAGATTCGCAACCCCCCTCAGCATAAAGTACAAGGTGTGTACAAGTGCAATTCAGGAAACAACTATGTTGTTTTGAGCTTACCCCTAAACCACAGAGATCACAATATAATAATAAACCCTGTATGTCGCCCTGAGACCTGGCTGAATTTTTTTTAAGAACTTTTATTTATTAATTAATTATTTAATTTTTTTGTCCTGGGTGGCAAAACATATTCCAGTGAAATTATTTTCAGAAGTATAATTTATTTTATTTTTTATCGAATGTCCCTCGTCATGCTAGGTTTCAGGATGGTAGAGTACGGCATGTCGTTCTTGAGACTAAGACCGCAGAGTCATGTCCCCTGCAGGGGACAGAAGCGAGCAGCTGGGCCTCGGGGAGACACGCGCAGCATGCAGACCGTTTCGCTGCAGACGCTGAAAGAAGGAGGCAGAGCGTGTGCTGCTGCTGGGCGCCTGACGCTGGCTGCGGCTGAGCGCTGGTCAGGAGCGGCCCACGCGCTGGAGCAGCGCTCAGAGCCTGCGCTGAGCGCGCGGGCGGGCGGAGACGGAGCGCTGACAGCGCCGAGCGGCCGCAGCGTGGGCGTTTCCCTCGCAGCCGCGCGTTCGTTTCATCACTCCTCCTCAGCGCGCCCCCCCCCCCCCCCCCCAGACACCCGGGCCATCCTGGGCTGAACTCCGTCGGTGAAAACGCAAAACCTCTCCTGAGGTCGCGGGGTTGGTCTGCTAGTTCTCCGAAACTCCGCGTCAGCGTTGCAGAACAAGTGCTGGATGTTTTTTTCCTCTCTCGGTTCAGGCCCTTCTCGGGTCCCAGATGTTCAAATTCCTTGTTTGTTGTTTTATTTCTGTTTATTTTCTTGCTTAGCAGAGGATCTAGGTGTGATCTCAAAATCTTGCAAATGTTCCAACACACTCAGTATGGGACATGTAGCACAACTGAATCTCAGGCTCTTGGCCTAATTTTTAATTAATTGACTAATTTATTTATTATGGATGCACTGGAGTGACTGGAACAAAGAACCCTGCCGTAGGGCCCAGTTCCTGTCTGGATTTTAACTTCATACCCGTTAAATCAAATGGCCTGACTGCAATCAATACACAATGCCTTGTATCCTATATCTTTCCAGATAGCTAAATGATATTTACAGGTTGTGGAAATGCTGCATTCTCACTATTTTGTCAGCGTGTCCCTGCAGAAGTGTGTGAAGCGGCGTCAACTGGTCCTGCTGCCACAACCTGAGTGTTTTGTGCTGACTGGGCTAAACTCTGTAATCCCATACACTGCTCTCTCCTACAGTCCCTCCTCATGCCTTTTGCACATGTATTTTCTCCTGAGAAACCTTAAGTTCATCGATATAATATCTGTTCATGAGTACAGGCAGACAGGAGTAATCAAACTGTGCACGGCACGCAGCTATTCCAGTGATGTTCCGTGAGAGTTCCAGGTCAGGCGTACTCCCCCCCCCCCCGCCTCCACCCCCCACTCCGCCCCCTCCCCCCCACCCCCATGAACCCATCCACACGCAGCCCCAGTAATAGCACTGATTATGGCGCCGCGGTGCTGAGCAAGGCTAACGCTAAAGATAGATGGTATTAAATTGATTGGAAGAGCCTGGAGACTCTAATCTCCCCGGGGTGAATGAGATGGATTATGTGGGATTGTGGGAGTGCAAGTGCGCTGGAATGGGTGCTGTAATGTGGCGCTGTCCTCCTAATGGACACTGCTGGTCGGGGGGCTGACGCAGAGCTTCTTATCGATGGGAACCGTAATGTACTGTCCTGAGAGATCGCGGCCGCATCCACGACAGAGTCCATTCTGAGATAAGAACAGAAAAGAGCGAGCCCTGCATGTCTGCCACCATCATTTTAAATGCTTTTCTATGATGAGAATAAAAAAATGTTTTTTCCCCCCCCCCAAACAAGCAGTAATGTTGTTTATAAATCCATATACAATCATGCACTCACATTCTTCAGTAGCTACCATGATTTTCTCTTAGGTCTTATTGGAATGTTTCAGACATGATGAAGCCTTTCCTCCAGAGAGTCCTTACATGTCGCTCTTGTTTATTTTTTCTTCCAGTTGGCCTGTGTGACCGGTTTGAGAGAACGCCACATCATGTACAGTTTCTCAGTGCATAAGAAAAAGAGGATGACAGACTCAGAAAAAGAGAGAAGTAGAGTTAGAGCAGAAAAATTTGTATGTGGGATTACTGCAGCCAAACACTCCCATGGGTCAGTGCTCAGTTCCAAGCTTTTCATTTAGATTTCACAAATATAATAATAATAATAATAATAATAATAATAACAACAATACTAATAATTACTATTATTATTATTGTTTTATGCAGACTTCAGCATGGAAAATAAATTCTAATGTTGTAATATAGTGTACAAATCCATGGGAGGCTTTCTCCATATGTCACAGCTGCTCACGGTCATAGTGGAGGCTGGCGGTGAAAGAGTCTGTCTCAGGATCAGGAGCAACGAGGCCAGGGAGGATAATAAGACTGAGTGCTGTTCTGCTCCCTCAGCCCAGCCCACGAGGGCCTCGTCTCCCTGGGTGAGAGCGGAGAGCAGTGCATGCTGGGGCATGGGCCGTGTAGCATGCCCTGAGGGGGATGGGGGGGGGTGATAAGGGAGGGCGATGTGATTACATGTCAGACGTTGTGCAATCTGCCACTCTCCAGCGTGATCACCGCGGGAGCTGCATGCGTCTCGCATGGCGTGAAAGCGTTTGCGTCTGTCAGCCCGCGCGGAGGGGGGATTAAAGCCAAGCGTCGAACCTCGAGCTTCGAGCTCCTGGGGCGCAGGTGTTCCCACGCGGGTGCTCTGAAGGAAACAAAAACCTTTAACTGACGCTGTTGAAACGCACGCGTGCGTGTACACGCACGGACACATAGCGCCGATTACGCACGCGAAACCTGTCTGAATGTACCTTTTCACAGCCGCCGCTTGGTTTGTTCCAGCTCAGATGTGTTGCCGTTTCTGAGAAAGCCCTTTTGAGAACGAGGCACGAGGCTCAGACAGGCTTTTTTTGCTAGGCCGGCAGCAGCTGAATTCGGTGCTCTCGCCTGGACCAGAAACTGCATGCGGGAGGGAGGTGTGTTTCAGAGCAGAGTACAGTCATAGGGGGAAACTGCACCCCCCCCCACCCCCCTCCCCGCCGCCACCCCCCCCCCCCCCACCCCGTCAGGGATTTCCACCACCTGACAACCAGACAAATGAGAAACCTGACCTCCCTCTATGCAAATCTCTGACTCATTCGTCTGAACAATGACAGTCCAAAAAAAGCACCCTGCTGAACAATGGCAGCGTTAAGCCAGACATCTTTAAAGAGGAACCTTTCTTTTCCTCTTTTTCCTTTCCTTTTTCAAGCTGGCTGTCTGACTGCACCCTGACCCCAATGAACGGATGCTTAGCCTGGGCTGTGATAGTGCTGGAGATATGCTGTGTCACACAGCCCTGAATGTACTAGCTGCTTCGTGCATATCAGTTTCCTTACTTGCCTCATGTGTCCTGACTGTCTCCTCATTTTCAGGCATGGCATTTAGTGCATATCATTTTGGGGAAAGTTGCTTCTTTACAGAATGAACTAATTTTGCCTGAACTCAAACGCACTGTGCCAAACTGAGTTCTGCTCCTGGCACGGACCACAAGGCCATACGGTACCCGGACCACAAGGCCATACGGTACCCGGACCACAAGGCCGTACAATACCCGGACCACAAGGCCACATGGTATCCAGACCACAAGGCCGTACGATACACAGACTACAAGGCTGTATGGTACACAGACCACTGGCCGTACGGTACACAGACCACAAGGCCGTACGGTACACAGACCACAAGGCCGTACGGTACACAGACCACAAGGCCGTACGGTACACAGACCACAAGGCCACATGGTACACAGACCACAAGGCCGTACGGTACACAGACCACAAGGCCGTACGGTACACAGACCACAAGGCCACATGGTACACAGACCACAAGGCCGTACGGTACACAGACCACAAGGCCGTACGGTACACAGACCACAAGGCCGTACGGTACACAGACCACAAGGCCACATGGTACACAGACCACAAGGCCGTACGGTACACAGACCACAAGGCCGTACGGTACACAGACCACAAGGCCGTACGGTACACAGACCACAAGGCCGTACGGG
The DNA here is from genome assembly GCF_013347855.1 of Anguilla anguilla. Taxonomy (NCBI): domain Eukaryota; kingdom Metazoa; phylum Chordata; class Actinopteri; order Anguilliformes; family Anguillidae; genus Anguilla; species Anguilla anguilla. Next base: position 25,949,745 of record NC_049218.1, on the reverse strand, counting down.
ACACAGACCACAAGGCCGTACGGGACACAGACCACAAGGCCACATGGTACACAGACCACAAGGCCGTACGGTACACAGACCACAAGGCCGTACGGTACACAGACCACAAGGCCGTACGGTACACAGACCACAAGGCCACATGGTACACAGACCACAAGGCCGTACGGTACACAGACCACAAGGCCGTACGGTACACAGACCACAAGGCCGTACGGTACACAGACCAAAAGGCCGTGCGGTACACAGACCACAAGGCCGTACGGGACACAGACTACAAGGCCATACGATACACAGACCACAAGGCCATACGGTACACAGACTACAAGGCCATACGATACACAGACCACAAGGCCGTACGGTTCCCTGGACCAGGTGGTTCTGAAGGTGGCGCGGTAGCACGGGAACTTCAGACATATCAGTAGTAATCATGACGCTCGAAACGAGGTCCCGTCTCTGGAAAGAGGGGGGGGGGGGGGAAACTAATGGCGAAAGCGCGCGGAGATAAATAATGGATATCGGTTAAAGTATGAACGGCATGAAGACTTTGTGGTGGAGTCATTACACGCGCGGGCAGGCTCGACCTCTTTCGGGGAGGGGTGAATTTCCTGGCCGCTAAGTGCTCGGCCGGCTCATTGATTCGGTCTCGCTGGGGGGGCTGAGGGGCCTGAGATGAAGGCGAGGCTCTTGGGCCCGGCTCCATTCGCCGCTGCACTTTAAATTACGCTGCGTTACGACCGGCGCTCCTGGGCCCGCCTCCGTCTGAGAGCCCGGCGCCTCGATGCGCTCGCCGAGCGTTAAAGGACCCACCCTCTACCGGGAAGGCACCCCCCCTCCCCCCCCATGGGCTCTTAATGGAGTCTGGCATTAAGGCCCGAGGAGGGGGGGGGGGGAAACTTCCGGATACCTCAGTGTTCCACTCCCACCGGCACGTTTGCTTAACCTGTCATGAACGGGCGCGCGGTCCACCTCTCTCTCCCCCCGTCTGACGAGGGGCGCGTAGTCAAACAAAGGCTCGTTTGAATACTTTCGCTGAGGTGAGTCACGCGGGGGGGGGGGGGCCGACGCCCCTGGAGATGTAAATGCCCCGGGGTAGAGCGTGCCGGAGGTCGGCTTCACCTTCACCAGCCTGCATATATTATTCATATGACCTGCCCACACCCCGCAGTCCTACTCGCTGCACAGTGGAACACTTATCGGCTTCTTTGGCTGATATATGCACCACATACGCTCTAGTTAGTTTCATAATTATTCAACACCTTGATTAAATTAGTAATGACTCCTTTGGGCAGTGAGACATATATGCATTTTCCTTTTTGAGGCTGTCCTCTCAAGGTCAGCACGGAGAACCTTTTGTCAGAGAACTTGCGTGACAGTGGCAAGAGTTTCTGTGAGGGTGGAGCCGTAATGGAGGCCTGGCTCCCCTGCGTGCTTTGAGGGGAAACCGCGCTGCAGGAAGGAGCGCTGGCTTTCTCGCACGGCTCGCGCCCTGTGTAAACACTCCGGCTCCGCCTGACAATACCAGGAAGGAGCACCGCTGGGGGAGGCCTGTCCCGTCCACCTGTACGTCCCACGACTTCCCACGCTGCCTCCGGCCCGTGCTGCCGTCAGCGCCGCCTATTGTACTGCGGTTACGCAAAAAGAAACACTAGCCGAATAAATATATGCTTGGTGTCAGCCATTTTGTCCAAGGCTAATGTTGCTTTGTGGTCATTTGCAGCCAGGCTGAGACGCCGCTGAGCCTGGTGAACCTTCAGTGTTCCATTACCTCCCTGTAAACACCACCGATGGGAACTCAACGTCCTGTGCTCAGACTCAGCAAGGTGCCTCTTGCCCCATAAGTGGACGCCGTTCGAAACGTACACAGAGATCCGATCCGTCTGTAAGGAGGGCGTATGCGATTATCTAAATCACTCTGTGAACGGAGAGAATGTTTGTAAAAGAGGACGTAACCTTCCATAAACTCACAGACACGGACATCCCTTCCCCAACGATGGCACCACCCGAGGCAGGGGTGCTTTTTTTAAGGGCTAGTGCCAATGCATTTTACCTGAGCTTAGTTTCCTACACTATGGGCCAGTTTCACAGACACACAATAAGCCAAGTCAAATACTAAATTCGAGTTTGAATAGACATTCTCCATGCAAAACTCTCTCTCTTGCTCTCTCTCGCTCTCTCTCTCTTATTATCTCTCCCTTTCAGCCGCCTTATCAATGGGTTCTTTATTGTCCAGTGTAACCATGAAAAAACTATATCTTAGATACAGCTAGGTTTGTAACTCAAAGGTTGTAGGTCAGATTCCCAGCTTGGGCGTTGCCAATATACCCTTCAGCGAGGCAGTTAACCTGAATTCCTTCAGTAAAATAGCCAGCTGTATAAATAGGCTGCATGTAAAAACTGTAATCCATGTGAGTCGCTCTGGATAAGCCTAAAGGTGAAGGGGTGCATTGTGACTGCAGGCCATTCCAGCCAACGGTGAAGGTCAGCGGCTGCAGGTAACGCTCTCTTCCATGTCACCCCACTGTAAAAAAAAAGACATGTCAGGAGCTGAGGCACAGACCCAGCACTGGGCACGCATTCCCCGCTCACGTGCGGACAGAGCGGTGTGGTTGTCACAGACCGGTGACCTCATGCAAACGTCTCTCTGCTGGGCCCCCGCGATCTTTCCAAAGCCAGCGCTCTGCCCCCTCGGAAAGAGCTCTGACCGAGCTTCGAATGGCGGGCGGGGGAGAAAAAAGAGAGAGCACAACAACATGGTTCAGAGAGAGAGAGGAAGGGAGGGAAGGAGGGAGGGAGGGAGGGAGGAGGAGGGGAGGGCAGAGGACAGGCGAGGCTGAACTGTGGGTCGGGCCCGTCTCTGTTTGGGGCCCGGCGTTTTTGGGCTTACTCAGCTGTTCTGGCTGGCTGGGTTCAGTCATCTTTAAAATACAGCCTCCACGCATCAGAGCCTTCACAGCTGACTGGCCTGATACCACACCAAAACAGGAAGCTTAGTGTGTGACCTGAATGAGAGAGTGAGAGAGAGAGAGGAAGAGAGAGAGAGAGAGAGTGAGACAGACGGAGAGAGCAAGAGGGAGGGAGGGAGCGATAGACGGGGGGAGCCTGGGGGTAGAGCAGGGGAGAAAGGAGAGTACATACAGAGGAGGAATCAATTCTCTTTGTGATGGTTAAAGTGTTGATGTGACCGGAAACTAAGGCTGGAATTAGCCTTGCTCTGCAGTCTTTCTTTTTATTGCAGTCGTTTGGTTTCTTTTTTTAAATTCTTTATCGTCGCCCCGGTGTCCCGGTTCATCGCTCTGACTGTCCCCAGTAGCAAAGACAGATAACAAACATGGCTGACCCATATCTCTGCTGTTTCATCATCATCTCTCTGCTCAGTCTGTGGTGGTGGTGGTGGGGGGGGGGAATTAAAGGGGAACAGAAGAGAAACAGTCCTGTCTGGGATATTTGCATTGTTTTCCATGGGACTGGGTGGTTAAATCCTGCCGTGACATCATTGTGCAAAGCTGACAAGTCAATAAGGGAATAAACAAATAAAGGCATCACATGATAAAACAGGATGTTCTCACTCTGTACTTTGTGTGATGTCACGTACAGGATGAAGTCTGGACCCGGAACAGCTGTTCCTCTCCCTCTGTGATCACTTCCCCCCTCCACCCCCACTAGTGCTGATGTCTGAACCGAAACCCTTCCCTCCCCCCTCCCTTCCTGGATGCTCATCTACAACAATATAGATTCCTGTTTCAAACCACCCCGTCCACCCCGGAACCCCCGCCCCCCCCCACCCCCCCCTCTGTGTCCAGGCAACCGAATCTGGTGAGAGGAGCGGACGGGCAGCTTCACAGTGGATTGAATGACCAGCGAATGCAGTCCGAGTGTTCCTGGAGGGGGAGAGGTGGGGTTTTACTTTACAGACAACCTGACACAAAGACTGCAGCAACAGCAAAAAAAAAAAAAAAAAGGAGAAGGCAAGCAGCCTTTGAGGGACAAGGGGGGCCCCCCTGATTTAGAGATGCCAGGGGCCCCTGCTGGCACTCAGCGTGAGAGAGAGAGAGGGTACTCGGAGAAAAATGGAGTTCCTGTTGGAGCCCCTCCTCTATGTGTGCAGGCTCACGCAGAGCACTGCAATCTGAGGAGAAGCCTGTGTCCACCTCACACAGCGGGCAGCTTATAACTCTGGACTGATAACTCTGAGCTTATAACTCTGGACGTATAACTCTGGCCTTATAACTCTGGCCTTATAACTCTGGACTTATAACTCTGGCCTTATAACTCTGGACTTATAACTCTGGACTCCAGGGGTGTAGATGCAATTTAATGGTGGGGCACTGACTAGTACTCTTCAACAAGTACTACAACTAGTACTACTGCTGCTGCTGCTGCTACTACTGCTGCTGCTGCTGCTGCTGCTGCTGCTGCTGCTACTACAACTACTACTACTACTACTACTACTACTACTGCTGCTGCTGCTGCTGCTGCAGCTGCAGCTGCTACTACTACTGCTGCTGCTGCAGCTGCTACTACTACTGCTACTACTGCTGCTGCTGCAGCTACTACTACTACTGCTATTGCTGCTGCTGCTGCAGCTACTACTACTACTACTGCTACTACTGCTGCTGCTGCTGCAACTACTACTACTACTGCTACTGCTGCTGCTGCTGCTACTACAACTACTACTACTACTGCTACTGCTGCAACTACTACTACTACTACTTCTGCTACCACTAATAATAATAATAATTATAGATAAACAATTTCGCTCCTTAACTAATGACATTTTGAATTTATGTGCTAGTCTTCCTATCCTCAAGCAGTTTGGCTGCAACATTGTCAGCCCCATTCAGTAAACAAAGCATGTGCTGCCTGCCAGCCACCCTCTGCAGTCCCCCAACAGAGCCACAGAGCCACAGAAGCCACAGAAGTATTCCACCATTAAGCATGAGAAAGGGACGGACCCAGAGGACTCACGGAAAGCCTATAGATAAGCCGATAGAATTTCAGTTCAAATAATAAAACCGAACGCCAGATTTAGATTCAAGTCTCGGAACTGGTAACAGTATATTGCTCTTTGTCCGACTATTCAAAACGAAAGGAAGTAACCGTGAACTACTTTCAAAATGATCCCGCTGGTCCAGACATGGACTTATTGTTCTCAGACAGACCGAGGGAGCAGGAGAAACGGCTGAAAACTGCCCCGACCGACGCGACACGCCCATCCCGAATCACACCACGATGCTGATTTGTTCTGACAAATTGCCTGCCAATCAAGTTTCCCGCATGTAGGCATTGATGTAATTGACCCCTTCAGAAATCTGAAGCCAAAGGTGGCTGTCATGGCAACCAGGAACTATAAATGAACAAGCTTTACTGTCAGGCTCCGTACCCCCAACTCTGCTAGCAGCGGCGCTCCTTCCATTATAGCCAAGTGCCTTACCTGTGAGGGTCAGCCATTTTAAATTATAACTGCATCAGCTTGTGAAAAATGAGTTAAGTGGAACGATATGGGGACGTGATTACAGTTGTGTCCTATTTAACCTGGCTACCAGAGAGGTGGAGGAAATCCTACCGCGTTGCTCTTCGCTCTTTCTCTCAGCACAGAACAGGCAGCAAACCTGGAAGGTTCAAACCTCAAAGTGAGGTAGTAGGAGATTAAATACGTAAGATATGAATCTCCCTGGCGTGCAGGCATTTTCACTGAGCTCTGGAGAAATCTAACACCATCAGTGAAACACCCTGAGCTGAGCGTGATATTACGCACTGTACTCTCTTATCAGTCACTGGGATTTCTGCACTGCTTTGATGTGGTTGCTCTTACTCATCCCAGACAGCAGGACAGTTATTATTGACTACATATAGAGCATTTTACCTTTTGGAATTTTTTTCTCACTGATTTCAGAGAAAGAAAAAAAATATTTTGTCAATTCCCATTTTAAGCAAAACAAGTTTTACCTTTTAAGAGCCATTCCAAAGAAATTGTTTTTAGATGTTTTTTGTACTGTTTTGTACTTCAATTTAGTTGTCAAATTTTGGCAATTTTTTAAAAATATGAAACTTTCACAGACACCCTAGGTTTACAATTTCTGCTGCCTCACTCCCAGCTGAGTCTGGGATATTTTTCGGTTCCTTGTCTAATGAGGAGAAACAGGGAAATGTGTCAGCGTCAGAAGGCTGGAAGGTGAAGAGTCACTCCTGTGTGACAGAGAGGGCTCAACCAGCCAGCTGCAGCAGTTCATCCACTTCACTGCCTGTGTGAGAGACACACTCCGAACTACGCTGACCTCGCTGGAAAACACACTCCGAACTACGCTGACCGCGCTGGAAAACACACTCCAAACTACGCTGACCTCGCTGGAAAACACACTCCGAACTACACTGACCTCGCTGGAAAACACACTCCGAACTACACTGACCTCGCTGGAAAACACACTCCAAACTTCGCTGACCTCGCTGGAAAACACACTCCGAACTACGCTGACCTCGCTCGAGAAACACACTCCAAACTACGCTGACCTCGCTGGAAAACACACTCCGAACTACACTGACCTCGCTGGAAAACACACTCCGAACTACACTGACCTCGCTGGAAAACACACTCCAAACTTCGCTGACCTCGCTGGAAAACACACTCCGAACTACGCTGACCTCGCTGGAAAACACACTCCGAACTTCGCTGACCTCGCTGGAAAACACACTCCGAACTACGCTTGAGAAACACACTCCAGACTACACTGACTTCGCTCGAGAAACACACTCCAAACTACGCTGACCTCGCTGGAAAACACACTCCAAACTTCGCTGACCTCGCTGGAAAACACACTCCGAACTACACTGACCTCGCTGGAAAACACACTCCAAACTTCGCTGACCTCGCTGGAAAACACACTCCAAACTTCGCTGACCTCGCTGGAAAACACACTCCGAACTACGCTTGAGAAACACACTCCAAACTACGCTGACCTCGCTGGAAAACACACTCCGAACTACGCTCGAGAAACACACTCCGAACTACGCTGACCTCGCTGGAAAACACACTCCAGACTTCGCTCGAGAAACACACTCCGAACTACGCTGACCTCGCTGGAAAACACACTCCGAACTACGCTGACCTCGCTGGAAAACACACTCCGAACTACGCTGACCTCGCTGGAAAACACACTCCGAACTACGCTGACCTCGCTGGAAAACACACTCCAAACTTCACTTGAGAAACACACTCCAAACTACGCTGACCGCGCTGGAAAACACACTCCAAACTTCACTTGAGAAACACACTCCAAACTACGCTGACCGCGCTGGAAAACACACTCCAGACTTCACTGACTGCCCTCAAAAACACACTCTGAACTTTGCTTGGGAAACACACTCCAAACTTCACTGACTGCCCTCAAAAACACACTCTGAACTTCGCTTGGGAAACACACTCCAAACTTCGCTTGGGAAACACACTCCAAACTTCACTGACTGTCCTCAGAAACGCACTCCAAACTTCACTGACTGTCCTCACAAACGCACTCCAGACTGTAGCTGAGACGCTGACTGGCTCCAGCTTGGGCAACCCAGGGGAAGACCACGTGCAGGGCTGAGTCAGGCCAAGCTGTCAGTGCACATCGCTTTCCCCTCCAGCCCCTTTGCCCTGATCTCCGGTGACTTCTGTCTGGAGCCAAGCTGTGAGGAAACCTACTCCAAGTGATCTGTCCGCTCTGTTTTATTTGGAAAGCACAAATACAGTGCTGTACAGCTGGTGCTGCAGTTTGTCTGCTTGCGTCCACATCCAAAGAAATGTCACCGCTAATGCAATGCAAATGTCAATGCAAATTGTTTTTTACTATGAAAGGAACGCTCCACCCACCTCCAACTGCCCAACTTCCTTCATCCTCCCAGCAGGGAAATCCCCTCCCTAACTCTCTGTGTGTGTGTACGTGTGTGTGAGTGTGTGTGTGTGTGTGTGCATGCGTGTGTGAGTGCTTGAGTGTGTGTGTGTGTGTGTGTATGAGTGAGTATGTGTGAGTATGTGTGTGTGCGCGCGTGCATGCGCATGTGTGTGAGCGTATATGCGTGTGTGCATGCGTCTGTGTATCAGTGTGTGTGTGTGTGTGCGTGCGTGCGTGTGAGTGAGAGACCAGTGTTACTCTGAAACTGCAGTGGCTTTAGATAACTGTGAGAGACTGTGAGGGATGTCTGTGAGAGACCAGTGTTACTATTGGATGTTTACTGCCTCAGGAGAAGTGAATTAGCTGAGTAATAACAAAAGGTGACGTTTGGACCACACGCCTCCATATGACCCCCTTGAACTAACCGCTCCCCCCACCCAGGCCTCACGGCCCCTGTTGAAGGTCAGATGGTGAGTAGACGGCCTGGCGGGGGAACGGGGGGGAGGCTGCTCTCTGAGCATGCTCTGTGGGATGGAATGCTGTGTGATGGCAGCATGGCCGACGCCCCCATCTGCTGAAGCCCTGTGGCTCTTTTCCATTCAGTCTGGTGCACAGGCAGATGGGTTAACACCCCATACACACACACACACGCGCACATGCACACGCACACACACACACTCACACACACACATACACGCACACACGCACACTCACACACACAGACTGCACCGTCAGAGCAGGCTAATGGAGAAGCCTGCAGCGAGTGTTCTGAGCTCAGACCATGGCCTGCATTTACTGCACTGGTGCATGCTGGGACAGGCGCAGAGGCTTTATTTTTGTAAATTATCCCGCCCACTTTCTTTCACTTTCTGTCCCTCCTCCCCACACGCTGGCCGGGTACCTGGGAGGCGCCCGCCCGGCCACACTATAAACTTGATGCCCCGAAACGAAAACCCAGTGTCAGTCCAGTCCGGCCCCGTCAGCCAATCAGACCACAGCAGAGACGCGGAACAGACCGGAACAGGCCCCAGGCCTGCCGTCTGGTTTTCTCTTCTGCTTTTTCATTTCCCTGTGGTGCGTCTGTGCCGTCGTCATTCATGAGCCGCTGCTCACTCACTGCAATGCCGCTGCTCCGTTTAACAGTCACTACTGAAATCACTCTTCAAATACCACCTTCATACTGATCTGTAGTTACAGCAATAACTGGAACATTGTTTACATCTGAATCATTGGAGAGCTTAATGAATTACTAGTGCATCCAACTTTTTTTTATTACTCATATCATTTGCTAAATAACACACCTGTGCCACTTAATATGGAAATATGCCCGCCCATGCATCATAAATCAGCTGGCTGTACGTCTGGCATTTTATTTACATTGTACACAATCTGAAGAATGATGTATCCAAAGCAATACAGGTTAACGAGATGCATACCGCTGATCCATGAGTAAAATACTCAGCATATCGCTCTGCTTGAGCGATACTTGTACGTGCACATCTCAGATCTCAGTGAAGAGATTGCACGGCGGCTGGTTCGCTTGTGGCACCGCCTGTTCCGTTTCTCTCCCTCTCCATTCCGCGGTGTGGACAGACACGCTTTTGGCTCTGGTTCCCGTCCATCCTGCCGACGCGCCGGGTCGAGACAGGATGTCCCCGCGCCGCTGAACGTTCCCCAAACAACCCCGCCCAAAATTCCCGCCGAACTGGTGTCTGATTTGGCACATGCGGGTGAGAGAGGTAAGGCAGCGCTCCTAAAAACGTAGAGGTAAAAATCAGGTTCTCATTCTTTCACCGTAATGGACAATTGCCATCACTCCGCCTCCAGCTGACGTACGGTGAACAAAATGGCTGCCGCACACCACCCGCACAGGACCAATACCACCCCCGCCGCTCGCTTTAGAGCACATTTGAGATTCCTGAGAGGACGCTACGCGTATGCAACGCAGCCCTGTTTTGTTCTGGTTTTTTTTTTTGCGCCGGTGTTCCGTGTTACCGGGTCGCACCACGGCGAGCGGCGCGACTACGTTCAGCTCTCTCCCGCTCTGCAGCGCAGGGGAGGAAATCCATTACGCAGCGCGGGAGACCCCCCCCCCCCGACTGCGCCGTGTCCGCGCCAGTTACGGCTCCCAATATGACTCTGCAGCTTCTGAATCGTTAAGCGCGTCCGTTTTCTAGCGCCCCGATGTACCCGACTGCGGCTTTCCCAAGACGCTGTTATGGCTTTGAGCCGCAGCCAAAAGCATTTTACAAAGATTACACCGTTTATTGGGAAAAAAAAAGCCTACATATCTCAGCAGAGCATGAAATAAGCGAGTCGTTGAATAAAGTAAAAAAATAAAGATGGCGTTTTATATTGCTTAGGACAATAAATATACCGGGCAGTTTCATTATAATTTGAAACGGCTTAATTTTATGTTGTGTTTCTCATTAACACATTAAAATACATTGACATGGTTCCTAACCCATTTATCATCCGTATTCCCTTTAGTTTTTTCATCTGGAGTTTGTCAGAAATGGAAATCCATAGGAAAATTGAAATATCTATTTCAGAAGCTGTGAATGGGATGTACCATCGACGTTTTAATGAAAAACATGGCGAAACCACTTTACAAGCCGGAGGGAGGCATGATGACAGGCTTACCCCACCCCCCTCCCCCACTGTGGATGGGAGTGACCATAATCTCAGAGGAACGCTAGTCCCCGCCTACAGAAGGTCAGGCAGATGAGTCCCCCTTGGCTCTGTAATATCACTGACTCCACCCCCCCCCCCCCAAAATGACCCCCGTGGCTGTGTAATATCACTAAACCCCCCCCACCCCAGAATGGCCCCCGTGGCTCTGTAATATCACTAACCCCCCCCCCCCCCCCAAAATGGCCCCCGTGGCTGTGTAATATCACTAACCCCCCCACCCCAGAATGGCCCTCTTGGCTCTGTAATATCACTGACGCCCCCAGGAACACACCGCACCCACCCTGTGCGTGTGAGCAGCTGTTCCCAGAGCTGTCTCCTGGGAGCATCGGGGTTTGATTGTGTAAACTCCAGCTGACATTCAAGGTCAGGCACATTCATGGATCATCACTTTTTAAAAATTTTTTATCTCACTTTACTCAAATTATACATCATAAACCCTAACTAATGATGTCATTGCACCTGTCATAACCAGCCACGACAGAACATCACAGTTTACATATTATTAGTATAGCAAATAAAGTATATTACAAACTTTACTCAACAGGTTTTTCAAACCATCGCTTGCATACATTGACAGTGTTACAGCAGTTTTTATAAGTTGAAATATGCTGTCATGACAGATGTTATGTCATGTTTATGAATGACTTAAGTGGAATTTATGGCCTATATTAGCAGTGGAAAAGCCATTGTTTTTTCGGTATTTTTCCTCAGGGAACTGCTGCTGCCAAACTTCAGAGAATTTCCTGGGAAAAAGCAGCACAGATAAAGGCGGAATTCTGTTTCTTGGCTCTCCTTCATAGAAGCAAAACCAGCACCTACTGTTAGGGCTGAGCTGAGAAGCACGGAGAGACACTTCCTAAGCGTACACACAGAGATGGGCTCTACCTGGTCATGTGACCCGATATGCAGTGCTATGACTGTGTGGCACAGTCACATCCACACGGAATGGAACGGGTACCTAACTATGACTGCAAGTAAATTACTGTGAGCCTGATGGGAATGAATTTCCAATTTACCAAACACAGTGAACTAAAACACGATACCGCTCAGTATTCGACAAAATATAGCGAGAGAGAGAGAGAGAGAGACAGAAACAAGCTTTCCCAGCACCACAGATAAGTACCAGGTGATATCTCCAGATCAGAACATGATGCCCTGTACTGTAAGCACGCACTTTGGTGGGGTTGTGGGAAAGCTGGGCCTTGGGGCGAAGGAGGGGCTTCGGGGCTGGTTGTGCTGGGCAGACAGTTCACAGGCAAGCTGCAACCCCACACGCCCTCGTCACCAGTGATGTCACCCACGAGAGGCTTCCGTGGGTCCCACGGCCCCTGACCAATGAGCAGTCTCCACACCACATGGGTGGGCGGGGTCACAGGGAGTGCAGCGGGGCCATGCGAATCCCAAGGGGTCAGAAAGGGCAGGAAGTATTTTACATTTACATGGAACTGAAGCCCTTATCCAGAGCTTACGCAGCTTACATTCATGCGCATACAATCCATTTACACAGCTGGATATTTACTGAAATACAACTCAGGTTAAGTATCTTGTTCAAGAACACAAAGGCAGTGCCCCTCCTGGGAATCGAACCTGCAACCACGGAATTGAAAGCCCAGTTCCCTAATCGATACACTACACTTAGGGAGTACTCCTTCTTGGAGGGGTCTATAACTGTGTGATTCAGCACACAGCATACAGTGAGAAAACATCTAATCTTGATAAACTGAGAGAAAAAAGGGAGAAAGGAAAAATAATTTAATTTTATGGCTCATTTTATGCTTCCTTTATTCTGTTCTCAAGCCACTATACTACACTGTAATCCTAAACCCCTCACACACACGCACAAACACACACACACAAACACATACAGATTTATATAGAGGCAGGCACACACAGGAGCTTGCATACTCACACATACAAAAAAGCTATTAACTGAATGTGCCTGAAAACTCTGAATTAGCAAAAATTGTGGAAAATGGAAGCTTTCTCTGTGGGTCCCTCTGGAGCACCAGTACAGAAAGCTACAAACCAAGGGGCGGAGCTACACACCGAGTGACAGCCTCTTCGAAGAGAAAAGTATCACAGATACACAGAAAAGCATTCCCTAGATAGAGGCATGGTCACAGACCTTGGTACAACATTTTCTTTTTTTAATTGCTTGTATTTGGGCTGAACTCAGATCGTGCCAAGCATGATAAAACAGTTTTCCATTAATCTTATCCCCTCCAGTGACAGGTTTCCTTCGGTCTGACCCTGAGGCATTCAACTTGAAGTTAATCAAAAAAGTAACCCTGCACCCCGCCCCCTCCCTCCCTCCCTCCCTCCCTCCCTCACCCCACTTCCCCAAGCCTGTTTGTTAAAATGCAGAGGATTACCAAAAAACGAGTCTGCAGAATCAATATTTGAGTTTTCCAGCCACACAAAATTGGGGCCGCAGCCACTGTGAGATAAGAGAGAGATAGGGAGGCAGGGAGGGAGGGAGGGAGGGGAAAAAGAGGAAAATAAACAGAGGAGGAACTGCTGACTGCTATCGTTCAAAGGTCGTGGGGCCTGGGTCTGTCATCGAGGACAGGAGAGCAGCAGGGAAGGGGGAGGGGGGGCAGGGGGCCGGGGGGGGTGGGGGGGGGCAGGGTCTCTGCGTTCCCGCAGAAACGGAAAGGTCACAGTTCAAGCCAATGAATCAGACGTGCTGAGCGGAGCTCATTCCAGGCCAGGGCAGTCAGCTGATGTTGGCCGGGGTGGGGGGGTGGGAGGGGGGGCGAGCGTCAGTTTCAGCCCTCTTTGTCCCCCCCCCCCCCCCCGGCTGATTTATGAAAGCGGGGCGGCTGCCAGTTACCGCTACGCGGGGTCCACACGGCCCGGCCGGATGCCCCGCCCCCCCCCTCGCTCGCTCGCGGGCTCTGTTTAATCTGCTCGTGCCCAGACGACAGCGTCGCGCTGCACAGTCGCCCCTGGCAACCCAGTTATATAAAGCCTGGCAACACGACAGCACTTTCATTGCTGCCGTTCTCTTGTCTGTCGCCCCCCCTTTCTCCCTCTCAAAGCTATAAATGCATTACATTCATTAACCATTTTAAAGCATTGTTTGTGTCTGTGTTTATATTCACTGTTTGCAGTTTCGTTTCTGTTGATCGTTGAAATTTCCACCTGTTTACTTTTTCAGCAATGGAACGACCTCCGTGGTTAAGGTTGAGTTTTATCAAAACAAAATGGGGATCTGGTCTGTGTGGACTTGGATATGTTGATACTGTTGGGCTTCCTCATTTATATTCAGGGTTGCCATGGTGGGGGGGGGGGGGGGGGGGGGGGGTGTTAGGGCAATTTGAAGGGCCCCGACAGACAGGGGGCCTCAAAAATATTAAAACATAGGATTTCTGGGGTGCTGGGGCCCAAAGTGACACCTTGTCACTGGCACTGGGACTTCTGCACTAGTCAGCTGATTAGAGTCAGAGTGCCTACCTGGACCCACTACACTAAAACCACTTTCACTGTAATAGCAATTGCACATGAACCATTTCTAAGTCTTTGGAACTACGGGAAATGGACACAGAATTAGAGCCAGACTGCAAACACAAGCTGTAGGTGGGCACGGCTGTAATTAACAAGAGTTATGATGTCATCCTTCGTGGAATTCTTTTTTTAAATGCAGCCAAGGTCAAACCTGGTTACTATAGAAGCACGTATGCTGATGACTGGTAAATACACAATATCCCCTCCCCTCTGTCCTCTGGGTCGCTATGGAGTAGTCAGACCGTCCATGCGGGTGCAGAGCGTTATGTGGTGGCAGACACACAAACAGACAAGGCAACGCTCGTTACCCAGGAAACCATTTAGAAAGAGTTCAAATGATGCCAAGCTGTGGCTGCCTACGCAATGGTGCAATTGTTCCGAAAATTTAACCTTCAAACATTTCACACAGCTACCAGCCGATATGTGGTAAAGAGCCAAAACATTTTTTTAATTCGTCAGATTAAATAATTATTCACTTTTTTGGAATACTGAAAATTGTATGTGAAATTGTTTATTTTCAAGTATTTGACAGGTCACTCTATCATAAGACTAACTTAACCTACGTAGCTACAATAGCTAGACTAACTTACCCTGCTTAGATAGCATAGCTATATAACTTGCCTTATGCATGTCAATGAATTAAATAATGTAGTTAGCCAGCTGCATTTAAACAAATCTTGAATATTGTCAATCCCTTTCATTTAGGCATTATGTACTGCTTTTCACCACAGACATTCAGCTGGTGCTCCTCTGAAGCATGCAGTGGCAATCTTGGTTTCTTATCACACTGTAGTTCACCGTCAGGCTCACACAGACACTAGTCAGAGGAAGGCGGTTCAACAGGAGCTTGTTGGCATCCAACCAATCAGCAGGGACCACTGATGCACCATGAGCTGATGTCATCCTGGCCAAGTGGAACTCCCCAGTCCCTGGCCACCGTCAGCACTGGCCTGCTTCTGATTCTGGCCTGGTTCAGTATTGAAGGACCTGTCCATCACTGACACTGACCTGGTCCTGATACAGTACTGAAGGGCATGTCCATCACTGGCCTGGTTCTGATTCAGTACTGAAGGGCCTGTCCATCACTGGCCTGGTTCTGATTCAGTACTGAAGGGCCCGTCCATCACTGACCTGGTTCTGATTCAGTACTGAAGGGCCCGTCCATCACTGACCTGGTTCTGATTCAGTACTGAAGGGCCCGTCCATCACTGGCCAGTTGTAATGGATGTTTGGACGAAGCAGAAACTCCTGTAAGGGACAAAATAATGAAAACTGGATCTGACCGTCTGGGCAAGCTATAAATATATTCCACATTACTCCACTTTAGGGGAATTGGGTCACCATTAACACAAGTCCTAGCTGGCACATGAAGTAATGTTAGCACCCCCGGTGTTACCCTGAACCACGAGGAAGGAAAGCCAGGAAGATCAGCGATGGACAGCTCCAAAAATAATGCGCTTCATCATTTACCCGGGGCGGCGATTTTATTATTATTTCTGCTTATTCTCAACGCATTATTAATCTATCAGCGGTGACAGGTTAAACGGTGCGAACGGAGCGTCGGATTGAGGTGCTGAATGTGCTCTCTGTCTGCGGGGCGAGATCACTCTTCTGTCAGAGCACGCACTGGCGGTTTACCTCGAGCCCCGAGGTGGCAGGTGGGGAATTCTTGGGTTGTGACATCAGGCCGTGATGTTTCTTTTTTCTGATGACTCTTTCGCAGCCGTCTGCGCCCGACCCGTGACGCATCTCTGTGAGAAAGCGCGCTAGCCTCAGCGCGAACGCGGCTTACTGTTTATAAGCGCCTGAGCCAGTCAGGAACAGGAAGAAAACGACAGTATTAGCACAGGTGTACCTTCAGCAGGACGAACAAAACCGTTCTTTTGGGGAAGGATGTTTTGTTGTTGCCAGTGCTGTTGCTATCTTGCCTTTTCATAAAACCAGTTACGAATGGCTGTAGTACTTACATGCTTCGGCGATGGCATGTTATATAATCCTCTAAATTATGGGTGTCAAATTCAGAGCTTCATTCAAATCTTTTTTGCTTAGGTTTAATTGGTCAGAAGGCCAATTTAGCACTCCGAAAATTTACACAATGTCTTTCCAAAAAGAGACAATGGACAAACACTCCTTGAGAATACGGGATGCATGCAGGCGTGATTTAGTGTTATTTGTACAACTTTTAAAAAATGCCGACTGTGTGAAATGATTGGGTTAATTAAGTAGAGACTGAAATTGGACCAAAGCCAGGCAATACTCAGCTCCAGTCAGGACCTGAGTTTGATAGCGATGCCGAAGAATTCTGCCCACATGTGCACACACACACACACACACACACACACACACACACACAGACACACACGGACAGACAGACACACACACACACACACAGACACACACGGACAGACAGACACACACACACACACACACACACACAGACACTACATGCTGAAGAGGTCTGCCCTGTCCTGATACTCTCGGTCAAGGGCCTGCTAGTGATCTTCTCGGTCCCACAGACGGCTCATTTCCTCCAGAGATCAGCTGGCACGCAGCGCGCTCTGTGCTCAGAGCAGCGTGTCGCTTGGTTACAGCACATGGTAACGTGTCAACTGTGACATCACCCCAGCTCCGCTCACCTTGCAACATCAAGGTGTTTCTCAAAATAGTTTGCAGAACAAAGTCATGTCACTTCGCTTCTTCGCTGAATATGGCAACGGTTAAAACTTAATGACTTCCTGACCTGGCAGAGGGAGCATGTTCTGATGCAGACGTGATCTCTTGCTAAAAAAAAAAAGTTCTTACGAAAAAACCTTAACATCAGAGGCCATATCAGGATATTTTAAAGTAGACTGTAGATAGTGAAGTGGTTCTGGCTCTTTTACAACCTTTTACATTTATTTCCAATAATGTCAAATCTGGGAGTATTCACAGCAATGTATACAGATCTGTGCTCCTTACTGCAACCTTTGCCTTCTACAGCGAATTAGCGAATGTCAGTGTCAAGCAACTAGTGTGAAACGGCCTGCACTGTTTTGTGTGGAACTGCTAGTGCTAGTGTTGGTGCCGCATGCTTGTTTTTGAAGGTGTCTAGTATTCCTGAATGAGGCCATTTCAACTCAGCTGCATGTGCATGAATTATTCATATTTGCCAATGCACTGCGGGAGCCAATAATCAAAGCCCAGCACCCTTTCACATTCCATGCTGCTCTAGAGAGAACGCAGTGAGACCCACAGGGCTTTGCTTCTTCCCTCTTCCCACAGTGCACCTCTGTCCTCATATAAACCCCCTTATTCAGGCACGAGTACACACAGACATACACACACACCACATACACACACACGTATGCACGCACACACACACCACATAAACACACACACCACAGACATGCACACGTACACACGCACACACACACACCACATATACACACACACGTACGCACACACACACACCACATACACACACACACCATACACGCACGTATGCACGCACGCACGCACACACACAGACACACGCATATACATGGACACATACAGCCACATACCCACACACACACATCACACATGCGCACACACACACACCACTGCCCCTCCTGCCCAACCTTCATTCACCCCTGCATATAACCACGCCGTTGCTTGGCAACCTGGCCCCAGTCCATAACACATGCTACCATGGCAAAAGAATGCACACATGTGGGGTTGCTCTTATGATGCCTGTGAGTGTCACAGGGTATGGATGAGTTCCCAGCTCAACCTTTGATCTCTGTACTTCCTGAAGCTGAAGCATGATCATTTAACACAAACAAGAAATAGACCTGACCCCAGGCCTGACCAGTTGCACTCAGAGCACTGTGGAATGGGGATCAGACCTAAGATTGATAACAAAAGTGCATATGCAGGGTCTATTACATACTTATGACTCAATATCAGTGGTAGAGGCACAGCTAGCTTAGGGATAACACTCTATAGTCTGAGTAATGTGCCCAGCTCTGGTGAATGAACATTCAGCCACCGCAACAAGGAACTGGTTCACCAGAAACACAGCTTTCATTAAACTATATCCAGAACAGAGCAAGAGATGAATGATTTAAGTCTGCTCTTTCATAAGTGCGCAATAAAACAGGATCCTCTGAACGGTCCTGAAAGTAGCATATTGAGTATATTACAGGACGCACAGCCATTTATCTTACGTTTATACGTATGCACTCGCACTGGAACACGCAGGGTTTTCTATGGAAATGAGAGGAGACACACAGGGGGTGATTCTGGGAGACTCCGCAGTTAAACGCTCTGCTCCAGTTTCCCCTCTTCCCTGCCTCCGTGTTCATCTGTCAGTTCCACAGAGCTCTTATTCGGCCTGCGCACGGGGAACCTGTCACGGGCCCCGCCTCT